>NC_041222.1:44459576-44548237 GCF_002837175.3 Physeter macrocephalus | reverse complement strand
GTGATTGGTCTGTTCATATTTTCTATTTCTTCCTGGTTCAGTCTTGGAAGGTTATACCTTTCTAAGAATTTGTCCATTTCTTCCAAGTTGTCCATTTTATTGGCATAGAGTTGCCTGTAGTAGTCTTTTATGATGCTTTGTGTTTCTGTGGTGTCTGTTGTAACTTCTTTTTCATTTCTGATTTAATTGATTTGAGTCCTCTCCCTCTTTTTCTTGATGAGTCTGGCTAAAGGTTTATCAATTTTATCTTCTCAAAGAACCAGCTTTTAGTTTTATTGATCTTTGCTATTGTTTTCTTTGTTTCTGCTTCATTTATTTTTGCTCTGATCTTTATGATTCCTTTCCTTCTGCTAACTTTGGGGATTTTTTGTTCTTCTTCCTCTAATTGCTTTAGGTGTAAGGTTAGATTGTTCATTTAAGACTTTTCTTGTTTCTTGAGGTAGGATTTTATTGCTATAAACTTCCCTCTTAGAACTGCTTTTGCTACATCCCATAGGTTTTGGATTGTCGTCTTTTCATTGTCATTTGTCTCTAGGTATTTTTTGATTTCCTCTTTGATTTCTTCAGTGATCTCTTGTTTATTTAGTAATGTATTGTTTAGCTTCCATGAATTTGTGTTTTTTACATTTTTTTCCGTTATTTATTTCTAATCTCATAGCATCGTGGTCGGAAAAGATGCTTGATATGAGTCCAATTTTCTGAAATTTACTGAGGCTTGGTTTTTGACCTAAGATGTGATCTATCCTGTAGACTGTGTCATGTGCACTTGAGAAGAAAGTGTAATCCGCTGTTTTCAGAATGAATGTCCTATAAATGTCAATTAAATCTGGTCTATTGTGTCATTTAAAGCTTGTGTTTCCTTATTAATTTTCTGTCTGGATGATCTGTCCATGGGTGTAAGGGAGGTGTTAAAGTCTCCCACTATTACTGTGGTACTGTCAATTTCCTCTTTTATAGCTGTTAGCATTTGCCTATGCATTCAGGTGCTCCTACAATGGAGGCATATATATTTATAATTGTTATATCTTCTTGGATTGATCCCTTGCTCATTATGTAGTGTCCTTCCTTGTCTCTTGTAACATTCTTTATTTTAAAGTCTATTTTATCTGATATGAGTATTGCTACTCCAGCTTTCGATTTCCATTTGCATGGAATACCTTTTTCCATCCCTTCACTTTCAGTCTGTATGTGTCCCTAGGTCTGAAGTGGGTCTCTCGTAGACAGCATATATATCGGTCTTGTTTTTGTATCCATTCAGCGAGCCTGTGTCTTTTGGTTGGAGCATTTAATCCATTCACATCATTCAGCGAGCCTGTGTCGTTTGGTTGGAGCATTTAATCCATTCACATTTAAGGTAATTATCGATATGTATGTTCCTATTACTATTTTCTTAATTGTTTTGGGTTTGTTTTTGTAGGTCCTTTTCTTCTCTTGTGTTTCCTGCCTAAATAAGTTCCTTTAGCATTTGCTGTAGAGGTAGTTTGGTGCTGCTGAATTCTCCTAGCTTTTGCTTGTCTGTAAAGCTTCTGATTTCTCCATCGAATCTGAACGAGACCCTTGCCGGGTAGAGTAATCGTGGCTGTAGCTTTTTCCCTTTCATCACTTTAAATATATCATGCCACTCCCTTCTGGCTTGTAGAGTTTCTGCTGATAAATCAGCTATTAACCTCATGGGAGTTCCCCTGTATGTTGTCATTTTTCCCTTGTTGCTTTTAATAATTTTTTTTGTCGTTAAATTTTTGTCAATTTGACTACTATGTGTCTCGGCGTGTTTCTCCTCGGGTTTATCCTGCCTGGGACTCTCTGCACTTCCTGGACTTGGGTGGCTATTTTCTTTCCAATGTTAGGGAAGTTGTCAGCTATTATCTCTTCAATTATTTTCTCGGTCCCTTCTCTCTCTCTTCCCCTTCTGGGACCCCTATAAGGCAAATGTTGGTGCATTTAGTGTTGTCCCAGAGGTCTCTTAGGCTGCCTTCATTTCTTTTCATTCTTTCTTTATTCTGTTCCACAGCATTGAATTCCACCCTTCTGTCTTGCAGGTCACTTAACCGTTCTTCTGCCTCAGTTATTCTGTTATTGATTCCTTCTAGTGTATTTTTCTTTTCAGATATTGTATTGTTCACCTCTGTTTGTTTGTTCTTTAATTCTTTTAGGTGTTTGTTCTTTAATTCTTCTATGTCTTTGTTAAACATTTCTTGCATCTTCTCGATCAATTTTTGCTTCCATTCTTTTGCCAAGGTCCTGGATCATCTTCACTATCATTATTCTGAATTCTTTTTCTGGAAGGTTGCCTATCTCCACTTCATTTAATTGTTTTTCTGGGGTTTTATCTTGCTCTTTCATCTAGTACATAGCCCTCTGCCTTTTCATTTTGTCTATCTTTCTGTGAATGTGGTTATCGTTCCACAGCCTGCAGGATTTTATTTCTTCTTGCTTCTGCTGTCTGCCCTCTGGTGGATGAGGCTACCCAAGAGGCTTAAGCAAGCTTCCTGATGGGAGGGACTGGTGGTGGGTAGAGCTGGGTGTTGCTCTGGTGGGCAGAGCTCAGTAAAACTTTAATCTGCTTGTCTGTTGATGGGTGGGGCTGAGTTCCCTCCATATTGGTTGTTTGGCCTGAGGTGACCCAGCACTGGAGCCTACAGGCTCTTTGGTGGGGCTAATGGCGGACTCCAGGAGGGCTCATGCCAAGGAGTACTTCTGCTGCCAGTGTCGTTGTCCTCACCGTGAGACACAGCCCCACCCCCGCCTCTGCAGGAGACCCTCCAGCACTAGCAGGTAGGTCTGGTTCAGTCTCGCCTGGGGTCACTGCACCTTCCCCTTGGTCCCGAGGTGCACACTACTTCGTGTGTGCCCTCCAAGGGTGAAGTCTCTGTTTCCCCCAGTCCTGTCGAAGTCCTGCAATCAAATCCTGCTAGTCTTCAGAGTCTGTTTCTCTGGGAGTTCCTCCTCCTGTTGCCGGACCCCCAGGTTGGGAAGCCTGACGTGGGGTTCAGAACCTTCTCTCCAGTGGGTGGACTTCTGTGGTATAATTGTTCTCTAGTTTGTGAGTCACACACCCAGTGCTTATGGGATTTGATTTTATTGTGATTGCGCCCCTCCTACCAACTAACTGCAGATTCTCCTTTGTCTTTGGATGTGGGGTATCTTTTTTGGTGAGTTCCAGTGTCTTCCTGTTGATGACTGTTCAGCAGTTAGTTGTGATTCCAGTGCTCTCGCAAGAGGGAGTGAGCATACCTCCTTCTACTCTGCCATCTTGAACCAATCCTCCCAAGTCACTTTTTATTGTTACTTACTTTTTTTATTTTTGTACTAGTCAGGTCATTTAAAGTCTCATACTGATTCTTCATTTTGGCAACCTTTCCTCTTCTCATAAAGATTAATGTGGCCTTGGATGTTAAAAGAACATTTTAAGTCTTTCCAAGTACTATAGCTTAAAAAAAAGCAGGGACCTGTTTCTTAGTGCCTGTGAGATCCAAGAGGTCGAGGTTGGGTTCTCAAACACTGAAGAGATGGAAAAATATCTTGGAGAATTGAGAGGTGGAATCTATCCAAAATCAAACAAGTAAGAGCTGAGAGGAGGTCTCACAACCTCAAGCCCTTGGCTGCATCCTTCAAACAATCAGCCTTTTAAGGAGGCCCAAGGGGGTGCGTGCAGGGAATAAAGAGAATAAGAATCAGTCAGGTGAATGTCCCCATCATCGTGTCTAAAGCCTGCCTCCCTCATTTGTCAGATGTAGTAAACTGCTTCTCTAATGACTTAATAGAGATCATTACCTACTGAACAGGAAGCTGTTGTAAAACTCTCCTACCCTGTGTTGCCTCTGGGTTATTGGGTGAGGGGTGTGCTGTGTGAATGACAGACATGGGAAGTGTCATAGCCCGATTCACCTCCGATGTGCCACATATTTACAAAAAGCGTTTTAAAACAAGTTATACCTGTCTTACCTGTGCTGCTATAACAAAAATACCATATCCTGCATGGCTTATGAAACAGAAATTTATTTCTCACATTTCTGGAGGCTGGAAGTCTGGGATCAGAGTGTCAGGATGGTTGGGGTTCTGGTAAGAACACTTTTCCTGGCTTATAGATGGATTTCTTCTTGTTATGCCCTCAGAGAGAGAGAGAGAGGAAGCAAGCTCTCTTTTCTTCTTACAAGGGTACTAATCTAAGCTTAAGGATTTCACCCTAATGACCAAGTTACCTCCAAAAGGCCCCACCTCCAAATGCCATCACACTGGGAATTAGGGTTTCACCATCTGAACTTTGGCGGGGGGCGTGCACAAATTTCCATCCACAGCAATACCAACCCTCATCCTAGAGGGGCACACTGCACCTTAGCCTGTGGAAGCCACTGAGAAGTCTTGCAGCAAAGGAAACTGTTTCCCCTTGCATAGCCCGGCATTTCTCCTCTTATTCAACCACAGAACTTTGGAATACGTATCAGCTTCACATGGGACAGTAGTGATCGGAAGACATGGATGAGACTGTCCTGGCCTTGGTGGGATGCTTGCAGAAGGGGTTCAGGGGACCACTGAATAGCAGAAAGTACAACCAAGAGAGTGTTACCAGGAATGTTTCATAGCATCCAAACAGTCTCCTTGCCACCAGTCAGGAGAGGCTAGCAGAACAACCCCCAAGCCTCAGGAGCGTTCAACAACAAATGTTAATTTTGCAATCACTCTTATGTCCTTTATACGTCGACCGGGGAGCGGTGTTCAACATGGTCACTCTGAGACCCAGACCGTCTCCAAACCTGTTTGCTCAACACCAAACAGAAAAGAGAGCATGGTAAAGTGCACACTGGCCCTTAAAGACACATCACCTCCACTCGTGTGTCATCAGCTGGAGCAGCCACATGGCTGCATCTAAGTTCAAGTGGACAGGGAAGGGAAGTGAAATATTACTGTACTAGTTTCCTGGGGCTGCTGTAACAATTACCACAAGCTTGATGTCTTAAAGCAACACAGATTTATTCTCTTACGGTTCTAGAGGCCAGAAGCTCAAAATCCATATCACTAGGCTGAAACCAAGGTGTTGGTAGGGCCACGTTCCCTTTGGGGGGGCTCTAGAGGAGAATTCTTTCCTGCCTCTTCCAACTCCTGGTGGCTGCCAGCATTCCTTAGCTTGTGTCCACCTCACTTCAATCTTCAAAGCCAGCATCTTCGAATCTCTCTCTGCTGTGTTTTCATATGACCTTCTCTGTGTGTGTCTCCCTCTGCTCCGCTTATAAGCATACATGTGATTGCATCTAGGCCCACCAGGATAATCTACCCATTTCAAGATCCCTCTTTTCATCACATCTGCAAAGACCCTTTCTCCAAATAAGGTAACATTTACAGGTCCCAGGAATTAGGACTTGGTGTCTTTGGGGTGCCATTATTCAGCCTAAGGAAAGAGAACAAGAATACTGTATTGATGAACAGCCCAAATGACTATCATGCTCTATTTCAGTCTCCCCTCCCACCAGCCTTCTCAACTACAGACACAGGGTTCTGAGCACTGTGTCCATCTCAGCTAAGCATTCATTCCATTTCAGAAGGAGTCAGAAATTACATCCAGAGAGGGTCCCAAAGACCCAGTTGTACAGCCCTCTCCTTTTACAAATGAATAAATTGGAGCTCAGAAAATATTATATAGCCAAGGGTAGCATTGAGTTTGAGATAAAAATAGAACAGAAGTCACCAGACTTGTAATGAGCTACCAGACACTACAAGGTACTCTGTCAGCTGTGTGATTAGCCACTTGGTGGTAATCTGATTTTTGCCCTTTGAGATATACCTTTCATAGCCACAGCCACCTCAACTCACATCACTCTGTCATCAGCCATTTTCTTAAAAATTAGTGCCACCTGACACTTCATCTGTATTTATATTTACTGGTTTGTTTATTGCCTGTTTCTCTCCACTATAATGTAAACTCGACATCAGCAAAATCTGTTTTGCTCACTGTTGTGTCTCCAGTGTCTATTACACCGCCTGGCACATGACTGACATTCTGTATTTGTTAAATGAATGAATAAGTGAATCTGGAGAACTGACTTCCTAATAGTTTACATAAAAATTCTGCCATCACGTTAATTTTGTGAAGCCTGATAATATCTTCTGGAGTATAACAACGAACTATGTTTTCAGCTTGCAATTTTGTAAACTTTTTATATTTGTCCTGTGCTATTTTATATTTTGTCCTATTTTTCTAAACAAATTGCTAACTTATAACAATAAAATATATGTAAACTTAAATATCAATACATCGCATACAGCAAAAACACTTTTGCTATAAGTAAACAAAAATCTAGAAAGACTTTATTTACATAAATGGTATGTATTTTTTAACTGACTTAGGTTTTGTGGAGTTTTTTTTTTTCCAACTCATCCCTGCTTTACACATTTGCAATCAAGTGAAAACCATCCCCTTTAGTTTTCCTGCTTGACCTTAGAGTGAGGTAATAATCCTAATAAATAGGTTATTATGTAAACTTCTGTGACACCAGGTTGCATTTTAAGACTTGGGAGCACAATCAAGCAGAATAGAAACGAAGAATTATTTAACTTTGGTTTATACAACAAAGGTCTCTGATAATCAGCAAAAACAAAGTTATGAGCATAGGGGGAGGGTGAACACATTGTTTTCATGCAGCAAGAAAGGCTGCATTTCCCTGCTTTTAGAGGAGCACAGAAAAACACTAGCACTTTAGGTGAAAACAACTGACCAAGTCCCTAACGTGGCGGAACAACTATAATGATAACAAGAATTTCATGCACTTCAGAATCTCAAGATTGGTGAAATATCAATAGTAACCAAAGTATATGTATAAGAATTTCTAAGGTGATGGACATAAAGTATTTACAACTACGAGTCCCCCATCTTCAGCTTGAGTGCACTCAACGTGCACTCGCCACACCCACCATTTGGACGCCTTCTAGGACCTCCAAAACACCGCAGCCTCCCTTCCCTCTAAACCTTCAGCTTACCATTCCTTCCCCTGGATGCTTTTCTCCCAAACAAACCCCAGTCTGCCTCCACACACTCAAACTCAGTCCCTCAACCAAATCATGGGTATAATAATAGTCCCTGCTCGTATAAGGTTATGAGAAAAATGAAATGAGCTAATACATATTAGTGCAGAGTCCAGTATTTAAGTGGCGAACACAGAACAAATGTCAATCATTATTTCCACTATTGGTTTTCTCAGCAAGATAGTTTCCCTTGGACAGATATGCTTGAATGACTATTTGGGGCATTTGGCAGGTCAGTGGGGAGATGTCTGGGAACATGCATTTCATTTGGGGGATTGAAACACCCAGAATAAACACTTCAGTAAGGTTGATTCTGTACCTGAGGCTTATTTCAGTTACTTCAAAATGGAACACAACCAGACAGAAAGCATTTAACTGGGAGTGAAGACCATTTAACAGGGCAATTCCAGGTCTACCACAGCCCCAGGGCCTCCTCTTTCTGTCTCAGCAAGAAAATTTATGTATTATTAGCATTTCAGTCAACAGATATTTATTAATACCTATCATGTGCCATGCCCTATCTAGAATCTAGACCTTGGGGTAACAACCTTGAGCGAAACAGACAAAAATTCCTGCCCCCATGGAGCTTATTATGCTAAAGGGGGTAGACAGGCAATAAAGAAAATGAACAAGTAAATATGTGTTTACTAGACTCTGGTGTTATGGAGGAAAATGAAGCAGGGTAAGTGGGGTGATCAGTGCCAACCAGAGAGGTAGGCAGTAATTTTAAATAGGGTTATCAGGTTAGGTCTAGGTGTAAAGGTAATACCTGAGCAAACACTTAAAGGAGGAAAAGATATGTGGGTATCTGGAAGAAAAGTGCTCCAGGCAAAGGGAGAAATCAGTGCCAAGGCCCTGAGGTGGAATTATGGCTGTGTGTTCAAAAAAGCAGGAAGGAAGCCACGGTGGCTGAAGCACAGTGAATCAGGGGAAGAGCTGTAAGGGCCAGATGTTGAAGGGCCTTGCAAACTATCTAAGAAAGTTGGCTTTCACCTTATGAGAGCCAGAAAACCAGTTCAGGGCTCCCAGCAGAGGAAAGGCAAATTCTGAATTATGGGTTTAAACAGCTGTCCCCAACTTTTTGGCACCAGGGACTGGTTTCACGGAAGACAATTTTTCCACGGATGGGGGGAAGGGGGTATGGTTCAGGTGGTAATGTGAGCGCTGGGGGGCGGCAGATGAAGCTTCACTTGCTCGCCTGCTGCCCACCTCCTGCTGCGTGGCCTAGGGGTTGGGGACCCCTATTTTAGAAGATCCAAACATGGTGTGGAATGAGCCTAGTAAAGTCCCCTCTCCCAGCAACCCAGAAGTTTATGAATGGGCAGCCAACCTGCTATGGACTAAATTATGTCCATAATATGCTTAATTTGAGCTTCAGGGATTCAGATCTTTATTCTCGGAGAGCCCTATGAGGTGCATTACTATACAAATCCTGGGAGGTTGGGGAGGTGTTTCTAGAATGTGGGAATTTTGCAACAAAAACAGAGGCTCTTTTAGAGGTATTAGCAGGTCAGAAGGCATCAAACGCTGTGGGAACAAGCAGAAGTAAAATTAGATGTAAGGTGTTGTGATGGTTAATTTTATTTGTCAGCTTGACTGGACATGGGGTATCCTGATTAAAAATTATTTCTGGGTGTGTCTGTGAAGGTGTTTCCAGATGAAACTGGCATTTCAATTGGTGGACTCAGTAAAGTAGATTGCCCTCCCCAGGGTGGGTGAGCATCATCCAATCCATTGAGGACTGAATAGAACAAAAAGTAGAGGAAGCAGGAATTTGCCCCTTTTTTGCTGCCTCACTGTTGAGCTGGGACATCTCATCTTCTCCTGCCCTCAGACTGAATTACATCACTGGATTTCCTGGGTCTCCCGCTTGCAGACAACAGATCTCAGCCTCCATAATCACACCAGCCAATTCTTCATAACAAATACATATATATATATTTAATATATATTAACTATGATTTTATGCCATAAATATATATATCTCCATCTTATTGGCTTTGTTTCTGTGGAGAACCCCGACCAATACAAATGTCTATAGGCAGTGGCCTTACTTTAAGTTCGTAACTAAGCAACTGTCATATCGCCTATGAACCAAGTATCAATATGTATCATGGATAAACTGTATTTATAAACAACAAATTTACTGTATTTTCAAACTAGAAGAGAGAGATGCTTCCAAAGTGGACTAGGGGCCATGGTCAGGAAGGATCTAGAAAGAAAGGGCTGAAGAAGCCAAGGATGGCATCTAAAAGATATGGGGAGTAGACTGATGGCTGGCTCACAGCCCAGTAAGAGTCTTGTGGACCCACAACACACCCATGTGCATACCGTTTTTAACCTAGGCCAATTCCTCATCTTGGAATAAGGTCACTTTCTCATTTTAAAAATAAACTCTAAAAAGGAGTGAAATAAGTGGTGATTCTCAACTATGGTATTTACTCGAGTCACCTAGGAGTTGACAAAGAACCTGGAGGCCCCCAGCTCACTGAAGGAGGAGGGGTGGGTTCCTGTGTTTTTATCAAGTTCTCCGGGTTATTCTGATACACACAGGAGTTTAAAGGCCACTAATACACAGCGCTGGCTCTCAGACTTGACTACCTGTTAGGATCACAGGGGAATGGTAAGAATTACTAACGGGGTCCCTCCCAGAAACTGATTTAATTGGCCTGGGTATAGCCTGGGCATTAGAAGTTTTCAAAGGTCCCGAGGGGCAGCCACTGATGGAGAAGATGAGCTGCTGTCCTCAAAGGAGAATAAGCCATTCCTATATAACCCAAACCCCATTCAATCATCATCTGAAATCTGTATTCTTATCTGCCATGTTTAAAGACAGAATCCAGAAACCTACAGGCAGTGTTCATCACTGTTATTCAGTAGAATATAATGAAGTCAATAGCAGCATTATTTACAATTACCAAGATACAGAAGCAACCTAAGTGTCCACCAACAGAAGAATGGATAAAGAAGATGTAGCATATATATGCAATGGAATACTACTCAGCCACAAAAAAGGTGAAATTTTGCCATTTGTAGCAACATGGATGGACTTGGAGGGCATTATGCTAAGTGAAATAAGTCATGCAGAGGAAGACAAATACTATACAGTATCATTTATATGTGGAATCTAAAAAATGCAAGAAAATATAAGCAGATTCACAGACATAGAGAGCTAGTGGTTACCAGTGGGGAGAAGGAAGAGGAGAGGGACACGATAGGAGTAGGGGTTAAAAGTTACAAACCATTAGGCATAAAATAAATAAGCAACAGGATACATTGTACAACATGGGGAATACAGCCAATATTTTATACTAACTATAAATGGAGTATAAACTTTAAAAATTGTGACACTGTATTGTATACCTGTAACTTAAATAATATTGTATAACATCTACACTTCAATTTAAAAAAGAATAAATAAATAAGAATATAATGAAGTCATGGATTAAAAGAATAAAATAATTGGCAAAACCTTGAAAAAATCCAACAGTTCTTTAGTGTTACCCTTGTTTTCTCAATTATTATCAATAATGTTATCACTAGTAGTACCTGGGGCTCTGCCCTAACCCTATCCACAGCAGCTATTTTATTTATTACTTGAAAGAAAGCAGAGAGAGCCACTTATCTGAGCTTTCACTGCTCTCTGACAGCTTCAGCTGATGGCAACATCTACTGCAAGAGTCTCTTTTCCAGTGTACACATCTGCCTGCAGAACATGAAATTTTACAAAATGGTAGGGCTTTCATCTGTTTTCTTGGTACTCTTTTTACTGTTCTTTAATCCTCCATTGCAATTTCATTTAAACGAGCACCTTGAGTACAACTATAGAGAAATGGAAAACACTCAAGTTTTGTATTTTTTATCAAGTTGATGACTCATTAGCTGTGTGACTTCAGACAAGTTACTTAGCCTCTCTGAGCCTCATTTTTCTCATTTGTAAAATTGGAGCAATAATATCCACAGTTCAGGCATGCTGTCATGATGAAACGAGACCTTGTAGCTAGAGCACAAGGGTAGGGCCTGGCACACAGTAGGCATTCAAGTGCCTGGCACCAGGTAAGCACTCAACATTGACATTATTCTACGTGGTACGAAGGCGAACATGGCCACAGATATATCTTCTCTGCCTATTACAGGAACAAAGTTGAGAATTCTTTGTCTCCTGTCTCTTAGCAAATCTCAGGTTTATCTGGAGAGAAAAGATTCAGGTCAGTGATCTGCATGAGGGCTAAAAAATGCTGAAATTAGCAACTATCGATTTTGTCAACTTTGGGCCCATGTACCATACAATCCTTTTCCCATGTAGATTCTCAGAGACAGAAAGGATCTTGGAGATCATGAAGCCCCATGCATTTTAAGAGTAAAGAAATGGAGTCCCTGAATTTAAATGCTGCTTAGGGCATGTTGGATACTAACCTGGGTCAGGATTAGCACCCACGTCTGGAAGAAGCTCTAGTAACACTTTATATGTGTTCTAAACATTTTACAAAAAAAGCACTTAACTCTAACATTTCTCCCCACCACAACCTCCAAAGCAGAGATTCCCAACCTCGGCACTACTGACATTTGGTACTGGAGAGTTCTTTGCTGTGGGGCTGTCCTGTGCATTGTATCAATAGGATGCTTAGCAGCATCCCTAGCCTCTATCCACTAGACGCTAGTAGCACTCCCACACAACCAGTTGGGACAACCAAAAATACCTCCAGACACTGCCAAACATCCCCGGGGGGCAAAATGGACCTCCAGTTGAGAGCATCGTTCCTTTTTTTTCTGTCATATATATATATTTTTAAAATTTTATTGAAGTATAGTTGTTTACCAAATGAGATCGTACAACCATCACAGAACTAAGTTCAGAGAGGTTAAGCAGCTCACCGAAAGACACATGAGCTAGTAACTGGCAGAACTGGGGTGGGGGGAGGTGAGAGGGAAGAGACAAAAACAAGCAAGTGAACAGAAAATACATATATGGCCTGACTCTTATTCTGGTGATTTCTTCATGTTCTTCTCTCAATTTTACAAATGAGGGAAGGTGAGTTTCATTCTTTCTTCTGTCCCTCTTGGAACAGAAAAATAAATATAAACAAACAAGAACTTGAAAAGCCTGTTGAGGCCAACTGTTTCAGACATGCTCTGCATTAAATATCAACAGTTTTCATCACAAGATACAGAAAGTGTGAGTTTACTGTAATTATGTTTAGGTGAGACCATTTGAAGGTAAACAAACCACAGGGTATTTTGTAAACATACTTGAGTTATTCCTGCCCCTGGTATATATTGAACTCAAATACTTCCAGTGCACAGTGGTCACCCAGCTCAGTGAGAGATGATTCCATTTTAGCACTGGAGATAGAAAAGAAAAAGATTTTTTTCTATTACAAATGGCCCATAATTTCCCTGAGGAGTGGATACAAATGTTTGGTTCAACTCTTCAAATTAAAGCAGTTAGAAAGTATTTTAACAACCACTAGATGAAGGAGCTAACATTGATATTATGAGTGTGGACAAGAATGTGAGGGCTGAGAGAAAATGGAAATAAGAGATTTGACTTTGTCAAGGTGAGCGATGTTATCTCAAGTAAAAAGCTAACATGGTCTGCCCACCGGAGGTGGGAAAGGTGTTGGGTTACTTGCAGAGTGGCTTTGGCCATGACCCATAGGGCAGAGACATTTCTCCTCTGGGTTCCCACCACAAAGAGGCATTTCCATATAACTCTGCGTTGCTGGGAAACCTTTCCTTTTGTTTCTCTCATTCCTTGTCTCTGCCTTAGTGTAGCAATTTCTGAAAAAGCACAAAGACAGACAGTAAGCAGGGAAGTAAAACTAGCAGATATCTGAGTGATCTTCCAGTTGGCAAAAGACCAGAAATAGAATTTAGAATAGAAAAGAGGAAGCAAACTTGAACCAAAGCAGGCCCAAAGACAAGCATAAATGAAATACCCCATCTATCTTAAACTTTGTGGGGAAGTAAGGACCATTTTGCATGCAAAGCCTGGGAAGATGAGAAATAATTTTATGATTCAATCAAAGTGAAAAAGATAGGCCTACTCCTTTGGCACGGACACAAGTGAGATATTTATCAACCATGTGTCCTTTTGCAATGTACCATATTCCTCTTAGCCTCAGTTTCACCATCTGTGCCTGCAAGGATTAGATGAGATTTATATGTTATAAAGGATTTACATGTTAGTTTCTTAGCACACTGCCTGACACAGAGAAATCACTCTAAAATTCCCCTTCCTCCCTCCCTCCCTCCTTCTTTCCTTCCTTCCTTCCTTCTCCCAATCCATACTGGAACAAGGAAAGCCAAGGGAAATGCGGTTTGGGCTTTTAATCTACAACCTTCTGCTTTATTCTCTTCTAAGGGCACCATGAATTTATCCCTGAAGTCAATCCCTGAAAGAGGTCAGTTCTCCCAGCAAGACCCCAATTGCTGCTGCGTGGTTGTCTCAGTAAAGGGTACTGGTCCTTCCTTCCCCAGTGGGGGAAGCCAGTGCGCAGGCCAGTGTCCAGACTGGGCTCATCAAACAGGGGGAAACAAGTGCAGCAAAGAAATCAGATCCGAGTCAGGGGTGCTCAAAGATGAAGTAGAAACACCAGAGGTTGAAATCAGGGAGATGGGGAAATGCATCAGGCAGCCTCTACCTGTTGCTCAGAGAGGAAAGGCAAGATCCCCACCCAATTCTCAACGTTCCAGAGAGCAGCCTTTCTCCTGCTACTTACCTTTCTAGAGCTAAAGGCAACTGTCGACGTCATAAATTCAGTGGCTTCATAATTTTCAACAAGAAAATTGAGATTAAGAGATTCATGATTTGCCTGAAGTCACATGGTCAGAATATTTTTTTAATAACAAAAGAAAAAAAGGGGAAAAAAAGCTTGTCATCCAAAGCAACGCTCCCCACTGACCAGAACTTTCTCTACTGAATTGTGCTCTCCATCAGGCCCTGATAAAGAATTACCTTTGTTTCTAACAGTAAAGAGACAGCCAACAACTTGCAGACAGTGTGTTATTCTTGTAAATTTCATCTTTTCACTCAATAGAGTAAGAATTATGCTTGTATAGGTGAGGATGATAAAAGAAGACTGCCCAGTCATCTTCTGGTTCTAGTCACGCATGTCTGTAGGGTCCCAAACGGGCACAGAATTTATCCCAGTTCACTGAAATGAGATATTCATGAGGGACTACATTTAATGGTGAGGGCAAGGTTAAGGAACAAATAAGGGTGGGGAGACACCCAGAGACCAGCAGGCATTGGCACCTCAGGGGCTGAAGAGGAGGAGATAATGTCACTGGAGCCCCTTGAGATGCAGGGCCTGTCACAGAGGGAGGGCGGCAGCTAGTGCAGCACCCTCCACCTGTTACCGGAGCCTCCCGCTGACCGAGCCCATTTGGAAGCCAGAAGGCACAGGACCAAAGGTAATGCAGTTGGTTGCCAGTGGAAATTAACCAGGAAGGGCCATCTCCAGGACAGTGACAGAGACACCCTGGCTACGGATGTTGGGAGCTAGGGAGCCTTCTCTAAAGGAGTCTCAGATACTGCAGGGGCTGCTGGGTTTACAGCTAGAGCAGGGGCAAAATTAAGGTAGACTTCAGGTAGGCCACTAGAAGTAGGAAAGGGGCACCAGAAAAAGGTCAGGAATGGGATGGTCCCTGAAAGAGAAATCAGCAAGAAGCCACACAAAGAGAGATGCCCTTCCCAGCAGTAATCCGTCCTACAGTGTGATATCGAGAAGCATTATGCAGCAGATTAAGGTGCCTTAGAGACGTGGCCAGGAAGCAGACTGTTTGAAAGGATGTTGTGTAAAGTAAGCCTCATACTCAGAACCGTAAGGAGTTATGGACGAGTATAGACACGAGGAGAGGGATGCTGCAGCTCCAAGTGCCAACAGAAGGGCAGCAGGCAGCCCAGGGAAGGAAAGGAGGACTGGACATATGCGAGATGAGAGGCTCCAGCTTTGTCCAGAACAGGGAGTGGTCCTGCATAACATGAAAAAGGAAGAGAAGAACTGCAGCTGTTGGCGGTTGAGCACTGCTAACTTGGTGACCCAGGCAAAGAAGGGTGCTTCATCTGTTGCCATCTCATTGAAAATTTCACCTTCACAACACTAAAGAAGCTATTGTTAACCTCACTTTAATAAAGAAACAGAAATAGGCGAGCTTACTGGTTAAGAGCAAAGGTGCTGAAGGCACATTCCCTGGGTTCCAGTCTTTACTGTGTGACCGTAGGCAAGTTACTTAACCCCTCTGTGCCTAACTTTTTCATCTGTGAAATGAAGTTAATAATATCAACCTCATAACATACTCTTAAATATTTAAAAATACTTGTAATACTTGTAAGTTAATACTTGCAGGTGTGAATACCTGATCAGTGACTGACACAGACATTTAATTAACGCTAGCTGTGGGCACTGTGTACTTCCTAAATGCACAGAGGAGCCTGGAATTGATTCCAGATTTTTTGAACCCCAAATTCAAATGTTCTTAACCACTCTGCCATGCTGGCACCCTGTCCCAAGTGGCACAGAGTTCCCAGGGAATACAGAGGCCTCTGTTCATGGACTCTCAGCCTCATGGAATCTCCTTCAGACCTTCCAGCTCTCCCAGCTCCAATCCTAAATTCCTCAAGGAACCTTGGGATTATTCTGGTTCCCAGGACGCTCAGTTATGCAGAGGAGGTGGCTTACTGACTGGTACAACCTGGAGAAGCTCAAGGTGATAGAAGAAAAAGTGCCAAAAGCAGTACCTGGCTTGGAACTGTGATCCACCAATCTCCGTTGAGTCTGAGTCTGTCCGTGCGCACAGCTGCCTTATGTGGGACTTAGTCTCAGAAGCTCCATCCTCTGGCAAAAGTGAAGGCACTCCCTCCCACTCTCTCAGAGCCTCTTTGCCTCCTGGCATCTCTGGCCAAGGACTTCTGTTGCCCTCTTGCTCCCCTCGCTGTGGCTCCATGAGGACAGGCACCGCCCCCTCAACTGAGTGAGTCCAGGACTTGAGGCATGTTCTGCCCTTTCACTCCAATCTGTACCACGAGCCTTGAGAGCCTGTTCTTTTACCGCAAACCAAACTACAAGACTGGAAGTGCCCTGGCTTTGCAAGTTATACGATGAAAGTCTCTGATAAACTCTCCCAGTAGCTGCAGCACACGCCATAGACCGAAAGTTTGTCTCCCCAGAATTCATATGTTGAAGTCTAAATCCTCAACGTGATGGTATTTAGAGGAGGGGCATTTGGGAGGTAATTAGATCATAATGGGATGAGTGCCTCTGTAAAAAGAGGAGAGAAAGGTTTTTCCCCCAACCCCCTCTCTGCCAGGTGAGCATGAGAAAACAGTCATCTGGTTTGTAGATACAAACCAGGTGGAGGGCTTTCACCAGACACTAGGTCTTCTGCTGGTACCCTGATCTGGAACATCCCAGCCTCCAGAACTGTGAGAAATAAGTGCCAATTCTTTTCAAGTCACCCAGACTGTATTTGCTTTTGTCCTAAAATATTTTCTGGAAAAGAGACAAATAAATTATGACTCAAGAACCTTTCTAGCCTTCAGAATCAGTGATTCTTCACCATTAACAACGCCTAAACATCAACTAATATAAACAGTTAAGAAACTAATCTATGGGAAGAAGGGAGTATGTATGATATTTACCGGTGTTATCCAGAAAATGTCACCCTGTTTGCAATGAGGAATCCCTTTGCTGTTCAAATGGCCACAAGAAAGTGCTCTGTCCCACCGGTCTCAGAAAATGGGGATCCCATAACCATCCCAGAAAGGCTGTGGTCAGCAGAGAAAGCTGAGCACAGCAAAGAGAGGCTGCAGGCTGGGACAGGAGAGTGACTGGAGAGAGACAGCTGCAGGGCCTTGCTCTCAAAGGCCACCAAGGTTAACAACTAAGGGAAACTGACAGCGTTTGGCAGGACAATCTAGAGAGAGCATCAAAGCCCTCTTTGTAAATCATCTGCTGAAGACTCCCCTTGGAAATGGTTCAAAAGCAGAAACTCAGGAGCAATGGCCTTAAAACCAGCAAAAGAGGGCTATACCCTTGCCTTTGAGAAACAAGCACCAAACAGAGCAGCCAAAAGAATGTTAACAAAATCTGGGACAAGAAAAACGCAGGCAAAGCTAGAGAAGTGACCATTGCTTTAACCCCCTTAGTAAAGAGGTGCTATAATTTAATATCAGAATCTACTATATAGTTAGTATTCATTCCAATAAACAAACATTCTATGTTGCTCTCTAATCAGAGTGGAGATTCTGCCATCCTTTATAAAACTTTAAAAAATAATGGTGGGCTTCCCTGGTGGCGCAGTGGTTGAGAGTCCGCCTGCCGATGCAGGAGACGCGGGTTCGTGCCCCGGTCCGGGAAGATCCCACGACGCGGGCTCGTGCCCCGGTCCGGGAAGATCCCACGTACCGCGGAGCGGCTGGGCCCGTGAGCCATGGCCGCTGAGCCTGCGCTCCGCAACGGGAGGGACCACACAGTGAGAGGCCCACGTACCACAAAACAAAATAATAATAATAAATAAATAAATAAATAAATAAAAATAAAAATAATGGTAAGAATAGCTTTTCAAATTTATGAATGTTTCATAGGTACCAGGTACTGCAGTAGGTGCTTCAAAGCCTATCTCATTTCTCAACAGGACCCTAGGAAGTGGGTACCATCGTTATTCCTAATTCATGGAGAAGGAAAGTTGGACTCAGAGAGCTTAAAGAGCTCTTCTAGGTCACATAAAGGGGGACAGAACCAGGATTTGAACCCAGAGATATTGAAACTAACTACAAGAGCAGACACTTTCAAAAGCCAGTACAGATTACCTGAGGATCTTGTTAAAATTGCAGGCTCTCAGACCACACCCCCAGAGTTTCAGGTTCAGTGGGATTGTGGTAGAGTCCAGGATCTCAAGGATCCCCCAGATGATTCTGATTGGCGTGGTCTGGGAGCGCACTTTGCTGAAGGCTTCACCATACCATAACGCCTCTTTTGCTAATTTTCAAAAAGTTCCACATTAAAGATATTACTCCAGGTGTTATGTATGCATAGCTGGACTGGGTCAACCCCAGATGTCACAGTCAAGGTCAGGAATCCCAGAATGGGCTGATGCAGGTCACCAGCTGCTACTCCTCGGAGAATGTTTCTCTCATGGCTTCTTCCCGCCTGGGTTGTTCAACATGAATGATACAGTATTTTCTCCCTTTACCTCATTGTAGTGAACTTTGCTTTACTGAGCTTCGTGGATATTGTGTGTTTTACAAACCAAAGGTTTGTGGCAACTCTGTGTTGAGCAAGTCTATGGGCACCATTTTTCCAACAACATTTGCTCAGTTCATGTCTCGGTCGTATTTTGGTAATTCTCACAATATTTCAAATATGTTCATTATTATTATATTTGTCATGATAATCTATGATCAACGATGTTTGATATTACTGTTGTAATTGACTTGGGGTGCCACAAACCCCATCCAAATAAGATGGCAAACTTAATCAATAAATTGTGTTCTCACAGCTCCACCTACCTGCCATTCCACCATTTCTCTCCCTCTCCTCAAGTCTCCCCATTCCCTAAGACACAGCAATACTGAAGTAATAACCCTACTGTGGGCTCTGAGTGTTCAAGTGAAAGGAAGAGTTGTACATCTCTTATTTTAAATCAAAAGCTAGAAATGATTAAGCTTAGTGAGAAAGGCATATTGAAAGCTGAGACAGGATGAAAGCTAGGCCTCTTGGTGCCGACGAGTTAGCCAAGTTACAGGTGCAAAGAAAAGTTCTTGAAGGATATTAAAAGTGCTACTCCATTGAAAACATGAATCATAAGAAAGTGAAACAGCCTTATTGCTAATATGGAGGACGTTTTAATGGTCTGGATAGAAGACCAAACCAGTCATAACATTCCCTTAAGCCAAAGCCTAATCCAGAGAAAGGCCCTAACTCTCTTCAATTCCATGAAAGCTGAAAGACGTGAGGAAGCTAGCAGAGGTTGTTCCATGAGGTTTAAGGAAAGAGGCCATCTCCATAACATAAAAGTGCCACATGAAGCAGCAAGTGCTGTTGCAAAAGCTGCAGGAAATGATGCAGAAGATCTAGCTAAGATAATTCATGAAGGTGGTTACACTAAGCAGTAGATTTTCAATGCTGATGAAACAGCCTTGCATTGGAAGAAGATGCCATCTAGGACTTTCATAGCTAGAGAGGAGAAGTCAATGCCTGGCTTCAAAGCTTCAAAGGACAGGCTGACTGTCTTTTTTAGGGGCTAATGCAGCTGACAACTTTCAGTTGAAGCCACTGCTCATTGACCACTCTGAAAAATCCTAGCCCTTAAGAAAGATGCTACATCTACTCTACCTGTGCTCTATAAATGGAACAACAAAGCCTGGATGACAGCACATGTGTTGACAACATGGTTTACTGAATATTTTAAGCCCACTGTTGAGACCAACTGCTCAGAAAAGATTTCTTTCAAATTATTACTGACATCTTGTCACCCAAGAGCTCTGATCAAGATGTACAACAAGATTAGCAATGTTTTCATGACTGCTAATACAACATCCATACTGTAGACCGTGGATCAAGGAGTCATCTTGACTTTCAAGTCTTATTATTTAAGAAATAGATTTTATAAGGCTCTAGTTGCCATAGATAGTGATTTCTCTGATGGATCTGGACAAAGTACATTGAAAACCTCTGGAAAGGATCCACCATTCTAGATGGTGAATTAAGAACGTTTGTGATTCATGGGAAGAGGTCAAAATATCATCATTAGGGCTTCCCTGGTGGCGCAGCAGTTGAGAATCCACCTGCCAATGCAGGGGACATGGGTTCGTGCCCCAGTCTGGGAAGATCCCACATGCCGCGGAGCGACTGGGCCCGTGAGCCATGGCCACTGAGCCTGCGCGTCCGGAGCCTGTGCTCCTCAATGGGAGAGGCCACAACAGTGAGAGGCCCACGTACCACAAAAAAAAAAAAAAAAAAAAAATCATCATTAACAGGGATCTGGAAGAAGTTGATTCCAACTCTCACGGATGACTCTGAGGGGTTCAAGACATCAGGGGAGGAAGTAACTGCAGATGTGGTGGAAAAAGCAAGAGAACTAGAATTAAAAGTGGAGCCTGAAGATGTGGCTGAATTGCTGCAATCTCAAGGTAAAATTTTAATGTATGAAGAGTTACTTCTTACGGATGAGCAAAGAAAGTGGTTTATTAAAATGGAATCTACTCCTAATGAAGATGCTATGAAGATTGTTGAAATAACAACAAATGATTTAGAATAGTACATAAACTTAGTTGATAAAGCAGCAGCAGAGTTTGAGAGGACTGAGTCCAACTTTAAAAGAATTTAAAGAATTAAATTTAAAATTAATAGAATTTTTAATTACTGTGGATAAGTAAAAGGAAATCTACAGATTCGGTGCAATCCCTCTCAAATTGCCAATGGCATTTTTCACAGAGCAAGAAAAAAATTTTTTTAATTTGTATGGTGACACAAAAGACCCCAAATAGCCAAAGCAATCTTGAGAAAGAAAAATGGCGCTAGAGGAATCAGGCTCCCTAGCTTCAGACTATACTACAAAGCTACATTAGTCAAAATAGAATGACACTGGCACATAAAGAAAAATATAGATCAATGGAACAGGACAGAAAGTCCACAAAGAAACCCATGCACCTATGGTCAATTAATCTATGACAAAAAGAGGCAAGAATATACAATGGAGAAAAGACACTCTCTTCAATAAATGGTGCTGGGATAACCAGACAGCTACATGTGAAAGAATGAAATTAGAACACTCCCTAACACCATACACAAAAATAAACTCAAAATGTATTAAAGACCTAAATGTAAGGCCAGACACTATAAAATTCCTAGAGGAAAACATAGGCAGGACTCTCTGATATAAATCACAGTAATATCTTTTTGGATCCGTCTCCTAGGGTAATGGAAATAAAAACAAAAATAAACAGATGGGATCTAATTAAACTTAAAAGCTTTTGTACAGCAAAGGAAACCATACGGAACAATGAAAAGACAACCTACAGAATGGGAGAAAATATTTGCAAACAATGCAACCGACAGGGATTAATCTCCAAAATATACAAACAGCTCAATAGCAAAATAACACACAAGAAAAAAACAATCAAAAAATGGGCAGAAAATCTAAATAGACATTTCTCCAAAGAAGACACACAGATGACCAAAAGGTACATTAAAAGATGCTCAACATCACTAATTAGAAACTGGAGAGGGTGTGGAGAAAAGGGAACCCTCCTACACTGTTGGTGAGAATGTAAATTGATACAGCCACTATGGGGAACTGAATGGAGTTTCCTTAAAAAACTAAAAATAGAGCTACCATATGACCAGCAATCCCACTCCTGGGCGTACATCTGGAGAAAATCATAATTAAAAAAGATGCATGCACCCTAGTGTTTACTGCAGCATATTTACAATAGCCAAGACATGAAAGCAATCTAAATGACCATCAACAGATGAATGGATAAAGAAGATGTGGTACATATATACAATGGAATACTAATCAGCCATAAAAAAGAATGAAATGATGCCATTTGCAGCAACATGGATGGACCTAGAGATTATCATACTAAGTGAAGTCAAAGACAAATATCATATGATATCACTTATGTGTGGAATCTAAAAAAAATGATACAAATGAACTTATTTACAAAACAGAAAACAGACTCACAGATACAGAAAACAAACTTATGGTTACCAAAGGGGAAACGTTGAGGGGAGGGATAAATTAGGAATTGGGGAGTAACATATACACACTACTATATATAAAATAGATAATCCACAAGGACCTACTATGTAGCACAGGGAGCTCTACTCAATATTTTGTAACAACTTATATGGGAAAAGAATCTAAAAAAGAATATATAGATATAGATATATAGATATATATAGTGTTAACATAACTTTTGTATGCACTGAGAAACAAACAAACAAAAATTCATGTGACTCACTTGACTGCAACATTCACTTTATTGCAGTGGTCTGGAACCGAACCCGTCTTATCTTCAAGGTATGCCGGTATTTCAAAAGAGAAGGCAGCAGAAGAACATTACAGAAGAGATAGCTACTAAAACCATAAGAAGGATCAAGAAAACATATAATCTCACTCCAACTTGCTCTCTTCCTATTCACCAAAATGAATCCAAGCACTGAAAGTTTCAACTCGAAGACTTCAAGAGTCTCCACACCACCATCCCCTTTTATTTTATATTTAATAAGATTTTTAAATTAGAAGTCAAATACATATTAGGATGTAAGGTTATTTTTAAATGTATGAATCTTGATCAATATAGTCAATTCAAGAAATGATTTAATGTCAAATGGGACTATTTTATCTTATTGGGAGCAGGGTTTTACGGTTTGATTTTGTTGCTTTGTTTTGGCTGGGAACTCTGTCTGAAGATTATCTACTTTTTCCTAACAGAGTTTTATTTCTTAGTACGTTTCTCATACCAATGTTCCCACTGGTTCTGTATTACTTTAGAAAATGGATTTTCTAAGTAAAATTTGTCCAGAATTTGCTATAAGCTCTTGCTAATGGTTTTTATTAACTGCAAAAGTTACAACTGATAAAACTGACATGACTACTGAAATGATATATTTTTCTAACTTCCCTACAATGAACATGGTGCTCTTTATCTAAAGCTAATAAAATGCTTATCTAATATCTCTATATTGCTAGCTTAACAGTGCCACCTATTATTAGTCACATTGAGTTTTAGAATGAGTTTATTAAATATTGTTCTTTGGCAACAATTTTGACTTGTCATAAAAAGTTAAGTTTCTTCATGCTGCATAATGAAGATGATGTAAGAGGTCACAGAATTATAAGCTTCTCTCTACTGACACGCTCCAATCCGTGCAGCACAGTATAATCACTCCTGCATTTCTAGAATAATGTTTTTTTAAAGTCTCTTTTTTGCACTTCAAAAAGTGCTGCTTAATGACAGAAGACGGCACTAAAAAGCCATTTTTCCTCTATACATTCTGTAGTATTAAAGCCAGTATTTTTACCATCATAAGCTACAATTTTCACTTTATGCACTTTAATAAGCTCTGTCATCTCTCTGAATTCAGCCTCACTCAATACAGAAGTCCACACGTTATCACAGAATGTGTACATATGTGCAGAGCCTCTGGAATGTTGACTCTGTCCCTGAGTGTTGGTGCCAGAGCTAAATTTTTAGCCTTATCACACTGAAGTGGGACTTGAAGGGTGAGTTGGGGATGATCTATTAAGACTGTAGGAACTTATCTGCGCCCTCCTGAAGACTGTTTCCTAAAGTGCATTTCTGTATAACTGATATGCTACCACTTAAGAGAAAGAAATTCTTGAAGGCCTGTGGGACAGAGCAACACAGCCAGGACTCAACAGGAGGTGCCTACTTTCCCCAATGGCCCCTTCAGCAGCCCCAGAGACTGCAGAGCTGGGTCAGTGACCCAGAAGTACTCACAGAACCTGGCAGTGAAACCACACCAGGAAGCAAGGAGACCCCACCATTGTCTTTAAAACAAGGATCCAGAGACCAAATCTCACAGTCCCCAGGCATCAGAATGAGAAAGCCTACGTAGTTCTTTTGGCAAATGAAGTAGAGAACATACACAGCTTTCTTTTCTGTAGTGGCTAGAAAGACCACTTTACACTTAAAAAAAAAAAAAAAAAAGTTTTTCAGATTTTTAAATGTTTAAAATAATATGGATTAGGGGAACTCCCCAACCTCTTTATAAAACAGCAGTGTTCATCAAACACCAAGTTACATAAGTTTGGTGGGCCAAGCAAAAGCTAAGAAGCTGATACTTCTATGTAAATCTGTAGGTAATCCATGGGAGAAGAAACTTGGAACACTCTAAAAGCTGATGACTGGGACAAAAAAAAATATCAAACTTATTCAGAATCTAAGAACATCATGATTCTTGAAGTAATTTAGAATTTTAAAACTGAAAAGGGCTTAAAAGAGCATCTAATAAAACCTCTTTATTTCACAGATGAGGAAACTAGTTTATGGTTGGCCCAAAGTCTTATGGTTTCCTTTTCTGCTTTAACATTCAGCCAAGTTTACATTCAAGCAGAGCAAAGACCTTGTTAGAGATTTTCCTTTGATAAGCTGGCATCTTAAAACCAAGAGTGAAGAATCTGATTTTAATACAGATGACAACTAAAGGCCAACAGATTTCGAAAATGCAAACTACAACGCCAAAGTACAGGGTGAGAAGTAAGATCAGAGCTGGGCTGTTTTAAAGTGATCATAAGTGAACTGACTGGAAATCCGCATTTCGGTGACAAATAAAATCATCCTTAGAACGCATGGAATGTTGGGCCAGAGAGAAACCTTAGAGCTCATCTGGTTTAACCCCCTCTGCACAGATGAGGAAACTGAGGGTCAGAGAGTGGAAGTTACTCACTTATCCACATTCACACAGTTCATTCAGAGCAGAGTCAGGCCTAGCATTCATGGGGCCCATGACCGTTCCGTCAAGTCAAGCTGCCTTGCAGAACCCATATTAAGGTGCCGATTCTGAGACTTGAAAAAAGAGGTCAGATCTTAAGGATGTGAAAGCAAGAAGAAGAGGATGTCTTTGGTTTTTTATATACTCTTTCCAGATCTTAAAACGTATGAAAGCCAGGTCAGTGAGTCACAGGTTAATAACAGGAGTGGACTTTGTGATAAGGAAGGGAAGGAATACAGAATTGGGGAGAGAAAATAAAGAATCTCAGCTTCCCATTCCTCACTCAAGATAGTGACAAAGCTCCAGATGGAGGCAGTGTACTCAGTATGAATTTGCAACCGTAAAGCTGTGAGTGCAGTAAGTGCCTTATTTCTATTTATTTGAAATAAAAAATCTATCCAAAAGCAAGGCCCCATTTCTACCATTATCTGGGCTCCTACCCATGGCTAGGCAAAGGTCTCCAGGGGTTTTTCGACATCAAAAAATTTTTACAGATGCCGCCTCTGTCCATCTCTCCATACTGGTTGCTGTTGGGATGGCTCCTGCCCAAACCCCCAGGATTCCTAGAAATCAAGGGACTCCGCTACATCGGTGCCCTTGGAGCCTGGGAATCCTTGCTAAGCTGCCTGGGGGCAACAATGCCTGGGATACACCAGCTACCATCCTCTGGAGTTCCACCCATTCCGCATCCTGTCTTTATTTAAAATATTGGTATTTGTTCATCATGGATTTTTTTGCATTAATTTTTACTTTTTAAAATATTGCAATAAATTATACTTACCTTGATTACTGAGTTTTTTTTTAGAGTCCTCTCAAATTTTATGCCTGAGTCAGTTGCCTCACTTGCCTCACCCTAGTCCCAGCCTTTTCCTTCAGGTCGTGAGAGTGGGTCACAGGTCACCAGCTTTCATGGAAGCCATGGACCATGACCCTCTGTCTCCTCCCCAGGCCAGGAGGAGACTCTCTCTCCATCACTTTCCATCTCTCCAACCTTCTACTCCCCTCCCCTCCCCTCCCCAAAGCATAGTCCTCTCCAGGAAAGCAAAAGCCAGCAGCTGAAGGAGGGCCAGGGAGCCACTTTAAGCACCTCATCTTCAGACCCATCTACAACCTTCCTCAAGGCAAGGAAGTCAAAGTTAGGCTTAGAATGGAGATAGGGAAGGATGACTGGGAGGAAAATGATAAAGAGCCACAAACACAAAATAAACATCTCATCACGAATGGTCTCCAGGAGTCGCAACAAGGAAAGAGATGTGCACAATTATGTGTGAAAAGAAAGATGTCTTCAGGAGAGAAAATCAACTTTGAGTAAATGCTCTCTCCAGTGGTGACAACATTTTTTGTTTTAATAAAGGAAAACCAAGAGTGATGGAGAATGAAGGAAGATGGTGAAAGAAACCCAGACTATCAAAAACTTATCAGCATATTTCCAAGCTTTGGGGTCAAAACAAAACTTTAAATTACAGATTGTCTATGAAAATGTAGGAAATGCAATAAGAGGAGATACGATCTGGGAGGCAATCGATGTTGAGTGTAGAGACAAAAGGAGTCGATGATCAGGTTAATGAAGAGTCAGGAGGGAGAACATGGAGAAAATGTAAGAAAAATGAAGTGAGAAGAAAATAAAGTGAAAAAAATGTCTCCGGTAGTCAAATTGGCTTAGAAAGAAGAGAAACAAACTCTGCCCAAGGAGGCATGAGATCGCTAAAAAATTCAGTCTGATCAATCTTTCTCTCCATGAACAGACCACAGGAGATATTAGCCAGAATGGAAGCTTTGGAAGGGAACGGGACAGAAACTGGTCACATTGCTGGATTTGACGAGACACAGTGGGTGTGAATGTCCTGTTTAAGCATTCTAAAGAGACATGCTAAGGGGGAGAAAGATATGTGTGGAGAGGTGCGGTTAAGAGAGGATTCTCAAGGAGAGGCTAACATAGACATGCTCGAATCCAGAAAGAAGCAAGTCCTAAGAAGGTGCAGAGGAGGAGGGGAAAAGGCAAAGAGAGGAAGAGAGAGAAAATAGGAATGAAGAGAGATAAGCATGAAAGAAACAGAAAAAGCGCTCAGTGGTTTTAAACAACACTCTTTTGAAAACCTGTTAGAACAGCAGAATTTACTGTCCGAGAACTTATCAATATATAAAGTATCCTACACCCCAATACTGTCAGCTCCGAAAAGTAGACACCCACATCCTGAGCTTCTCTGCTCTATTCTGTCCGTCAAGAGCGGCTCTCCAGCTGCTGGGCTGGAAGGGGACATACTCCCCAGAAGCCCAAGCTTTGCTATTATCTGCTATCTTAGTAAAAGCATGTTCCCACTTTGCTTTTGGAATGGTATTCTTTGTCACACAGGCAGTTTTAAAAGCTCTTGCAAGCAGGTAAAACAAGTTTCTGTTAGGTATCTAATATAATCCAACACATGGAAATCATAAGAGAGTTTGACAGTTCCTTTTTGTTTCTAAATCAGAAATAGTCATCTGTGGTAAGTCAGTAAAATAATACCAAAATAATTCCGTATTATGCTTTCAGTTCTTTTTCTACAGGGTCTATTTTTTAAGCCAGAATACGAAATCAAAAGTTATAAATTGTTCTACGTAGTTTATTTTTCCATCGCATCTAACATCTGAGAGTAAAGAGACAGATTTTTGTAAGATGTTGGACTTGTTTCCAAAAATGCATCGTATGCATTTTTACAACATGTCTACTAAGAAAGTGTGACTTCATGTGATCCTTAGTGGTTTTGTGGTTTGTTCCTTGACCCTTATTCCTATATTTTGCACAACAGTTTAATAATACTTTGACTAATCAATTGAGACAGGGGATGGGTAAAAATAGCTTGTTATTACGTCATTTCCCAGGCTAACAGATTGAATTTCTCCATGTATATACATATACATAAACACCTTAATAATCTAAAAAAAGTTATGAATAGATGAGAAATACCATAAACATATTCTCTACGTTGTTGTCATTTCAGTATTATCTTATGGTGGGAACTTAGAGCTTGCGACACTCAACATAAATGCTGCCAGCAATTTATTTATTTTTATTAAGACTTTACTTTTTAGAGCAGTTTAAGGTTCAAAGCAAAACTGAATGGAAGGTACAGAGATTTCCCATATACCCCTGCTCCCTCACATATACAGCCTCCCCAATTATCAGCATACCCCACCAGAGTGGTACCTTTGTTACCACTGATGAACCTACATTTACATATCATTATAACCCAGAGTCCATAGTTTACATTACAGTTCACTCTTGGTGTTGTACATTCTACGGGTTTGGACAAATGTGTAACAACATGTATCTATCATTATGGTGTTACACAAAGTATTTTCACTGACCTAAAGTTCCTTTGTGCTCTGGCTATTCATCTCTACCTCCCCGCAGCCTCAGACAACCACTAACCTTTTTACTGTCTCCATAGTTTTGGGGTAAGAACGTCATATAGTTAGAATCATTCATTATGTAACCTTTTCAGATTGGCTTCTTTCACTTCAGAAATATGCATTTATGCTTCCTCCATGTCTTTTCGTGGCTTAACAGCCCATTTCTTTTTAGCAATGAATGATATTCCATTGTCCGAATGTGCCACAGTTTATTTATTCGCCTACTGAAGATATCGTGGTTGCTTCCAAGTTTTGGTCATTATACATAAAGCTTCTATAAACATTCATGTGCAGGTTTTGGGGTGAAAATAAGTTTTCAACTCCTTTGGGTAAATACCAAGGAGCATGATTCCTGGATCAAACGGTCAGAGTATTTTAGTTTGGTAAGAAATTGCCAAGCTGTCTTCCAAAGTGGCTGCACCATTTTGCATTCCCACCAGCAAAGAATGAGAGTTCTTACTGCTCCACATCCTCATCAGCACTTGGTGTCGGCAGTGTTCCAGATTTTGGTCACTCTGATAGGTGTGCGGGCAATTTATTTAATAAGGAAAAATGATAATCCTCAAAAGATGGTCTTGTTGAATAAGCAATTCTTTTAAAAAAAATTAACAGTTAAATCCCTGCTACATAATTTGCTTCCAAATACTGCAACAGATAAATTATAATAAACTTCACAGATAAATATCAAGATGTAAGAAGAGCGTGAGTGATAGGCACTGAGCATCTAAATCTGTCAGCAATTAATAAGACCTTCAGTTTGCTTATCTCCATACCAATAATACAATATGACTGTTCAATCTCAGTGGAAATACCATTGGATTTGGAGCCAGATAACCCAGATTCTAATACCATCTCACTTTGCCTCTCTCCCTTTCCTCCTGA
Source organism: Physeter macrocephalus (assembly GCF_002837175.3). Taxonomy (NCBI): domain Eukaryota; kingdom Metazoa; phylum Chordata; class Mammalia; order Artiodactyla; family Physeteridae; genus Physeter; species Physeter macrocephalus. Next base: position 44,519,480 of record NC_041222.1, on the reverse strand, counting down.
ATGAAATGAAAGACTTGGACTGATCAGGCCTAAGGGGGTCGAGTAGGTAAGTTAAATGAGTGAAGCAAGCAAGATGGGGACTGGGAGAAGCTAGGAAGCTCCTGCCACAAAGAAAGAGGGAACTGTGCAATCGATTGATGCCACGTGGAGTGTATATCTCATTTTGCCGAATGTGAAGATTTTCCATGAGAAGCCAGAAATCTAGATTGAATACGATATTTCCTAATTTTTATCTATTGGAAACACATTTTAAAATTTCAAAAATACTCTAAGCATGGGACTTGTACTTCTCACCAAGATGGAGCAGCAGAGATCAAACTTACCTTCCCACTTGAAATAAACAAAAATAGACTAAATATATGAAACAATGGTTTTCAAGACAATGGACATCAGCCAATGAGGGACACTGACCTCTGAGAAATGGAAAATGAGGTAAGCCCTACAATTTCCCCAGCTTGAGAATGTCACAGCAGTGCAGTGAATAAAGAATAGTCTTTCCAACAAACAGTGCGTGCTGGGATAATTCAGTATTCATATGAAAAAAAATGAACTTCCATCTATGGAACCATGGATACAGAACATAGATCATGTTCAAAAATTAACTTAACATGGATGTAGATCCTAATGTAAAACCTAAATTATAAAACTTCTACAGGTAAACATAGGAGAAAACCTTTGTAATTATTATGATTTGGGGATGAATCTCAAAATAATTATGCTGAGTGAAAGAAGCCAGATGTAAAAGGAGTACATACAGTATGATTCCATTCAGAAATTAGTAGTTCAGAAAACTCATACTAATCTATAGTGACAGAAAGCAGATCAGTGATTGCCTGGAGGGGCTAAGGACAGGAAGGAGGGATTGATTACAAAGGACAATGAGAAAACTTTCCGTGGTGATGAATATGTTAATTATCTTGATTGTAAAGATGGTTTCACAGGTATATACCTGTGAAATATCAAATTGTATACTTTAAATACGTGCAGTTTATTGTGTCACAATTATATCTCGATAAAATGTTTACACACACACACACACACAAACACATACAGATACCAAGCAGCCAAACAAAACCCAATTGTTGGCAAAATCTGGCATGCTAGCTGCCAGTTTTCAATTTCTATATTCAACGGCATCTGGAGTCACTTCCAGTGAACTGTCATTGTTTGAAATTTACCCAAAGCTAACGCTAAAATTCAATTTCCACAGACAGTAGATGTAACTACATAAAGGCATTCTAGAAAATATTTGCAGTTGAATATATTGATGCATGTATTAGCATGTATTAATTATTGAATATTTATATTGTGTCATAATTCATAAAATAGATTGTTCATTTTCAACAGATTGTGTTTCACTGTAATTTGGTTGAGCCTATAATTTTCTCAGTGCTCAAGGGGGTAAGAGGTGCAAACCTCTTGTGCTACATTCCAGGACAATTAAATCACAATGTCGCAAGGAATGCTATAGAAGACATTCTAAGACAATCTCCCTTTTCCCACAATTCTGACATTTAGCAGTGCTGTAGGATTTGTGTATTATATGAGCAACATTCACATAATCAATGGGTTTGGGGCTTTGTTCACTCTATAGCCACAGAAGCACTGTTTTCAGAGTGTCTACATGTATCTATATCCACATAGACATGCACCTATACAGAGTCACATTACACCACATAAGCAGGTGTACACACAAACCCATATGCACCCATCATCATGATACAAGGTCTAATCCCAGCATGAATGCGTAATATATATCATATGAAGAGAACATAGGTGCATATTTTCCTATTTTTCTTGTATAAATATATTCTTGGATATATGGGGATATATCATTGCTCATAAACAATTTTTCAGGGTTAAACTGAAACTGCTCAAAGGACTTGGAAACAGAGGTGAATGGTTGTCCAGTAACCAAGTAGTCATGACGCTGCCCACCTGTATCAGTTTTCATTTGCCGTCAGATAAGCCTAAAAGTGCTGGAGTTGACACAAGCCAGTCCCACAGGTAAGAAGAGTAGCAATGTATTTTGTGGCCGACTGCTACATGAAAAGGGGCCTGAGGAATGTCACTTGCTCTGCATCAAAACAATACGACAAAAGGATCTACTGTCGTTGGGTCACCCCATTTCAGTCAGCTTCACGTGGGTGGAGCCCCACAAAACCCCATCTGGAATGTTGGCCGTTCGTGCAGAGGCACCATTTGCAAACTACTTGCCTTCTTGTTCTTTAAATTGCAGTTTAGAAAAAATGCTGGAGGCATTAAGAATGTTTAGACACAGGACAATTTTCATAGCTCAAATTTCAGGTAGAATAAATGTCTTCTGTCCCTTGTTCGTGGAAGTCCAGACATGTCCTTAATAGGAAAGGTAGACACACTTCTTTATGGCTGTCCACCACCTCCCTCCTTCTGCTTCCGTTAATTAATACTGATTAACACACACTCTAATTTCATTTCTGAACAATTCATTCAATATCTGACCATTGAAAAATTATAATCACCATCTTTAAAACAGATAATTAGGAAAAACGACCATTTTCTTGCTTAAGGCACACTGAAGAAAACTGGTCTAAGGCGCTAAGGGCAAGTTTAAAGATCTTTCTAATTGAGCATTCTTCCGCAAATGCATGGCAGGTGCATTTTCTCCTCTCGATTCTTAAGGGGAACATACATTTTAAAAATACATATATGATTTAAAATACATATAGTATTGAATTAAAACCCATAAGAAATAACTAAAACATGAAAACACAGCAGTCACTCCTGAGTACTAAACGTAAATTGATAGGATTGTTAGTCCCAGAATGGCCCTTAGAGTATCTTTCTAAAAGAGCAAAGAAATCTAAGTTGCATAAACACTTCTGTTGCTAAGATGGCACTGAGAATTTAATTCTCTGGTAAAGAAAATACCTCTTGCCTCCTGAGATAATAAAACAGCCAATATTGATGCACCATGTATTATGTGCTAGGTGCTACTCTAAACATCTTATGTACATTGACTCATTCAGTTCTCAGAACAATGCTATGACATAGGCACTATTATTTGCCCCATTTTCTAGATGAGGAATCTGAGGTAGACAGCAGTTGCGAAACTTGCCCATCACACAGCTTATTAGTGGCAGAGACAAGATTTGACCTTGCTAGGCTGGTTCCAAAATTTAAGTCCTTAAACACCATACTATCTTGCCCTTTGAGGCTACAGAGCAGTACCTTACCCACCAAGACCAATGTCCCCCTCTAACTGACCACATGCAAGGTCAAACTGTTTGCACGTGGTCAGTTAGTTCACTTCCAGACAGCTCTGTGCTCTGCTGTGCGGCTAAGAAACCCCACCATTCCAGCTCTGTCCATTTAGCTTTTTGCAAATAATCTTTAAAAATGAAAACTGTTTGTTACTATTGCCCACTTACATTTAAGAGTAAGCAGGCTATAAGAGCACATTGTGATGCGAAGCTACTGTTTGAAAAACACATTTTTTTAAAAGAGGACTCCTGGGAATGAGAAGTGCAGCTCCAGAGGCAAGAGGAGAGCACTGGAAGGAGAACAATGAGTAAAAGTTAAAATATTCTTTTCTATAGCAAATTTGTAATAAAACGCCCCGAACACTCTTTTCTGGGATCCCATTCCCACTTTTTCTTAGCTTTGGAGTTGACCTCCTTCTCCAACGCCCCATCCCTCTTCTCTGCCACCTCTCCTCTATCGCAAGCCGTCTATCCTGTCTTACGACCACCTCCTTTGCAAACGCCTCTCTCATTAGACTTTTGGGTTGTTTTGTGGTTGTTGCGGCCATTCACCCTCTCCTTTGTGTGATCCCTAAATCATGTCTTTCACGCCTGCGTGGAAAGGTGGAGAACAGCAGGTTAAGCCAGCGTCCACAAACAACAGAATCTAGCCTTTTCCAACTCCTAGCGTGGAACGGGCCCAGGGTATAGCAGGAACAGATGTGAAATACTCCTGATTAAAAGAGCAGTTGGGGCTTCCCTGGTGGCGCAGTGGTTGAGAGTTCGCCTGCCGCCATGGCCGCTGAGCCTGCGCGTCCGGAGCCTGTGCTCCGCAACGGGAGAGGCCACAACAGTGAGAGGCCCGCGTGCCGCAAAAAAAAAAAAAAAAAAAAAAAAAAGAGCAGTTGTTGGAGCATTGATTGGCCAACCTCAGAAGCACTTGCCATCCCAGGTGGTAACCAAAGGACTCTCTGGAAAGAAGTCACCTCCTGTCTGATCTTCAGTATCTGGACCATCAATTGTCTAAGCTGCCCTGGGAAGTGTCAGCAGCTCATGACAGCAGTTGGAAGAAGCTAGGGTCTGACAGGACTTCCAGCTTATGCCATGAGGTGGGGAAGCTGGAGGGGGGGTCGGCCAACCCCTTCCTAGCCATACCATAACTTGTCTCTATTACCTCCAGGGAGAAATCACAAAGGTTATTTTGGTTCCTGAGTGAACAAAAATTCTTCTGGAAAAGTAGGCTTAAAAATGCAAAGCCCTAAATCAGAAATCCTCTTACAGGGCTATGGATGTTTCTTTGTATCCAGGCAACTGCTGATTGATTGCATAATATTCAGCTCTTAGTCGGTGCTGCATTTTAGGCCTTAGCCTGCCTGACCCAACAGCTGCTTAACCTGGCTCCAAAAATTTATAACTTTATTTTGAACAAATCTCAAACAATTTCATTTGACTTTTCCCAACTCGACTATGCAACTCAAAATTTGTTTTAAATTTTACGGTCCTTTTGTTCCCCCTTCTCTCTCTCTCTTTTTCTCCTTCCCCTTCTTACAGCTGTAGCTTCGGAATTTGAGTTGGTTTTCTTTAGGCAGGGGCAGATTTTGTGATGCAAAAGAAAGGAAGTTTGCAGAAGGGAAGGGGGTAAAGCAGGGAGAAGGGGAAGGTCAGTTTACTAACTCTTTGGATCCCTCCAGAACAAGCTAAAACCTAATACTATATAAATACTGAAGTGCACAGTAGAGTCAAAGTATTCAATAAACATTTACTGTGAATGGAAGCATTAGGGAAGGCTTAGGCCCTGCCTGAATTCCCATGAAATTTGTAAATATTTCTTTCATTTGTTCTCCATTTACAATTAGTTGCGGTCAAGCTGATCAAAGCCAAAAGAGGCCTGTTGCATGTGAACCCGCATCCCTCACAATGACATCCACGAAGCAGAATGAAATATGGAATATCGGGTTTCCACGGATGTATGAACTTGTAAAAAATCTGAAAGAATAGGAGGTTTTTCACACTGAGTAATGTGAAACATTTGGTGCAGATTGTAGGCCTCTGAAGAAGGAAAGGGAGAGCCCAAATCTATCAGGCTATAAAACAGAAGCGGGCCCAAGCCAACATTAGGGTCTTCCCCAGTAGGCAGGCATCCAGTGATTTAGCTGTCACAGGCTCTCCACCCTCTGGACCCCCTCTGGAGGTCCTGGCAAAGAAGCCCCTTGGGCAGGGGGAGAGAGGAGGTACCCAGAGCTCGGCCTGGGATGACAGCTTTTCAGTGGCCCACGCTCCACTCCATCCCACTCCCTCACGTTCTGTTGCTGGACTGTTGAATTACTGCTCTCCCACCCCTGCCAAATATACACACCCCTCTATACTGATGCATTCACACATTTCCAGTCAGAGAGGGGTTAAAGTACTTAGACAGGATCTTCTACACACAGTCGAAGTCAATAAAGACCCCCAAGTGAATCCAGAAGTATATACTAGCACAAAACCTCAAAAAGCCACATATACTGTTCCCCTGGCTCACTTGAATGTCCCCTCTTTCTTTTTTTTCTCTCTCTTTCCTCATGCAGACCTTCTCCTCCCATAAAGCCGGCATCACTGTCAGCTGGGGCTGCGCTCTCCTTTTGTAACAATTCAGTGTTTTAGGTGCTTTTTAGTTCCTGTTTTCAGCCCATAATGGAGTCTGAGGTGGGGACATGGAGGGGCAGGGCTTTAGCAGTTTACATTCTTTTACCCCCAGAAGTGCCTAAGGCCATGAGGCAATGTCTGCTTCCTTACTGGAAAACTGAGCAGCCACTATGCCAGCTTAATAAAAGACCTCATGATAATGCATGAATACTCACAAGGAAATAAGCAAGGGCTATTGCCAAGGACTTCAAACCAGCAAAGGCAGGCAGCCTGGTATCACATGCGGCTCTTTGAGAAACACAAACAAACCTCCCTCCTTCCACTCCTCACCCTCCCCTCACCCAAGGGCCCTGTAATTCCACCAACTCTCCTTGCCAGATTGGTGAGGGGGGCATATTTTGTTCAAGGTACATCCTAGCTGCAAAACACCAGGAACAAGAGAAAGGCTGAAATCCACTATATTTTACTAAGGTGGGGAAAGGTTTGTAAGGATTAAAGATTGGGAGTAGGCAGGCGTAAACAAATGCTAAGGACAACTGAGTCACTGTGAGAATCCAGCCTCCCCCATCAAATCACACATACACCCCTCCTGCTCTCCACCAGCAGCCTGTACAAACAAAGAATGATGGAGGAGGAAGATCAGGAATAAAGTGTCACCTTTGAACTGAAAGCCACTATGTGATACCAAGCTGTTCCTTCAAAGAGAGTTCTCCAAAGCTCTGGGTTGAAGGTGACCTGGGCTTCTACAGCCAGACGGACAGCTCCTCCCCTGGACTAGGGAGAACTGTACAACAATACAGCAGTGTGGGAGGGTGAAACCTTAATGTTCATGGAATCAAAATAGAAAGAAAACCTTAACTTGACCTTGCATGGAAGCCTTCAGCTTAGAAAAACTGAATCAGCCCAAACTTTTCAGAATTTGTAAGGCAGGACAGAAGGAGAACAATTTTAAACAGTGTCACAAATAGTCTCCAAAGACCTTGTGAAAACAAGTAGCTGTACCAAAAACTGTATTTTGGCAATCTGATCACAGATGATTTGAAACATGATGGGTTAGGTTTTCTTACAAATGAATATGAGTTTATAGTTTTGCAAAGGAGATCTGCAAACGGAGATTTGGCCAAAATTGGCTTCATATACTTAGTTCACTCACAATGCACATCCTTTGCCAGGATGTGGTGACTACAGACTCACCTGGCAATGCCATCCAGCCCCACACAAGGGAGAGAAGTTGATGTGGTATTTTTCTTTAATTAACACCCACCATCGGTTTCAAGAAACAAAATACCACCACACCCCAGAAGCCACTTATATACATCATGGATTAGAGCCCATTCCTTCCTCCTTAGAGGTAAGTGTGTTGGTAATTTATAGTGTTTACTGCCTATGTATTGATAGTTATCCTGAAACACTATATAGTTTAATGCTTACATTTGAACTTTACAGTCATGGAGTTAAACCAATATATTATTCTTTTATGACTTGCTCTTTTCAATTCAATACTGTGTTTGTGAGATTGATCACTGTTGGTGCACGTAAATTTTTTCATATTCACTGCTGTATAGTGTTCCACTGTATAAGCATGTGTCTTTCTTTTGATAAATCCATTGGGGTTTTCCAGAGAAACAGAACCAAAATATATCCTATCGACTCTGTTATAAATAGATTATTACTGTTATACACACACACACACACACACACACACACAGACACACACGTGGAAATTGGCTCATACTGTTGTGGAGGCTGAACAGTTCCATGACCTGACCTCTGCAAGCCAGAGATGCAGGGAAGCTGGAGGTATAATTCCAGCCCAAGTTTGAAGGCCTGAGAACCAGGGGAGCTGATGGTGTAAGTTCCAGTCCAAAGGCAGAAGACAGATGCCCCTGCTCAAACAGGCAAGCAGGGAGCAAAAGAATTCCTCCTTCCTCTGCCTTTCGTTCTCTTTAGGCCTTCAATAGATTGGATAATGCCCATCCATACTGGGGAGTATAATCTACTGAGTCCACCAATTAAAATGGTAATCTCATCCAGAAACACCCTCACAGAAACACCTAGAAATAATGTTCAATCTGGGCACCCCATGGTACAGTAAAGTTGACACATAAGATTAACCATCACAATAAACCAGTAGGTTATTTTTACATTAATCTATATTTTATGTGTTTAACATATATAAACATATAGGTTATATTACCTCTGCTCATAAAAAACACCATTATGAAAATTTCTGTACATGCCTCCTGGTGCACATATGCAAGATTTTCTCTAAGGTATATACCTGGTCATGTAATTCATAGATCACAGGGCATGCTCATGGTTCAACATTGCCAAACACATTTCCAAAATGGATATACCCATATCTACTCCTAACAGCAGTGGATAAGAATTCCTATATCTCCATATCCTAGTTAACACTTGGTATTGTTCAACAGTTGATTATGAAATGGTAGCTCATTGCAATTTCAATTTGCATTTCCCTGACTGTAATAAAATTGACCATTTATCCATCTGTCATGTGAAACTGATTCTGTAAAATTACTATTTATTTCATTTGTCCATTTTCCCAGTAGGTTATTTCTCTCTTATTCATTAGTTGGAATTCATATATTCTGAAGAATGTATTCACACAGTTTGTAATATCTCAATGAAGGACTTTTAAATTTTATTATAAACTATTATAATCAGTATTTCCCTTTAGAGTTATTCTTTCGTGTCTTATTTAAGTAATCCTTCTCTACCTTAATGTCACAATGACATTCCCCTACATTAATTTCAAATAGTCTTGCCTTTTAGGGTTTATTTAGTGTACCTGAAATTAATTTTTGAGTATCATGTTAGGTAGTAATCAAATTTCATGTATTTTCCAAATGTATAATCAATTATCTCAGCATCGTGTATTAAAAATACATCCTTTTTCTTCCACTCTCACAAATAATTATAACAGATATCCTTATATTCATGGGTCCATTTCTGGTCTCTCTATGCTGTTCAAGTGGTCCATTTTCTATCCTTCTGCCAATAACCATCTAGTGGGTAGAGCAAGTCAGAGAAAAAGAAATGTAGGACCTTCACAGGAGCAATAGGAAGACTGACAGCTGATCTAAAAGAAACACCAGAAGCAAGGAGACAGGAGGAAATAATGTGCCCAGATATGCTTATTTGTCCGTTTTGGAAAAATTATAGCATTTCTTGAGGCTGTGGCTTGAAGTCTTTCATCTGTTTTGGAAAATTCTCAGCCACTACTTCACCAACTACTGCTTCTGTCACTTTCTCTCATCAACTCTTCTTGGACATTTTCACTCTGTCACATATATACCTTATGTTCTTCTAAAATTGTACATCTGTTTCCATTTCATCCTTCAATATGGATATTTTTTTCTGATCTACCACTTTATTCTTTCTCTTGTCTGATGTGTCTAATCTGAAGTTAAATCCACCCATTGAGTTCTTAACTTTAGTACTTCATTTTTCCATTTATAATATCCATTTGATATTTTTTAAGTTTCTCATACTTGCCAACAGTCTCTATGTTTTCTTTTAACTATTTTAACGTACTAATCACATGCCTCCTGGTGCACATATGCAAGATTTTCTCTAAGGTATATACCTGGTCATGTAATTCATAGATCACAGGGCATGCTCATGGTTCAACATTGCCAAACACATTTCCAAAATGGATATACCCATATCTACTCCTAACAGCAGTGGATAAGAATTCCTATATCTCCATATCCTAGTTAACACTTGGTATTGTTCAACAGTTGATTATGAAATGGTAGCTCATTGCAATTTCAATTTGCATTTCCCTGACTGTAATAAAATTGACCATTTATCCATCTGTCATGTGAAACTGATTCTGTAAAATTACTATTTATTTCATTTGTCCATTTTCCCAGTAGGTTATTTCTCTCTTATTCATTAGTTGGAATTCATATATTCTGAAGAATGTATTCACACAGTTTGTAATATCTCAATGAAGGACTTTTAAATTTTATTATAAACTATTATAATCAGTATTTCCCTTTAGAGTTATTCTTTCGTGTCTTATTTAAGTAATCCTTCTCTACCTTAATGTCACAATGACATTCCCCTACATTAATTTCAAATAGTCTTGCCTTTTAGGGTTTATTTAGTGTACCTGAAATTAATTTTTGAGTATCATGTTAGGTAGTAATCAAATTTCATGTATTTTCCAAATGTATAATCAATTATCTCAGCATCGTGTATTAAAAATACATCCTTTTTCTTCCACTCTCACAAATAATTATAACAGATATCCTTATATTCATGGGTCCATTTCTGGTCTCTCTATGCTGTTCAAGTGGTCCATTTTCTATCCTTCTGCCAATAACCATCTAGTGGGTAGAGCAAGTCAGAGAAAAAGAAATGTAGGACCTTCACAGGAGCAATAGGAAGACTGACAGCTGATCTAAAAGAAACACCAGAAGCAAGGAGACAGGAGGAAATAATGTGCCCAGATATGCTTATTTGTCCGTTTTGGAAAAATTATAGCATTTCTTGAGGCTGTGGCTTGAAGTCTTTCATCTGTTTTGGAAAATTCTCAGCCACTACTTCACCAACTACTGCTTCTGTCACTTTCTCTCATCAACTCTTCTTGGACATTTTCACTCTGTCACATATATACCTTATGTTCTTCTAAAATTGTACATCTGTTTCCATTTCATCCTTCAATATGGATATTTTTTTCTGATCTACCACTTTATTCTTTCTCTTGTCTGATGTGTCTAATCTGAAGTTAAATCCACCCATTGAGTTCTTAACTTTAGTACTTCATTTTTCCATTTATAATATCCATTTGATATTTTTTAAGTTTCTCATACTTGCCAACAGTCTCTATGTTTTCTTTTAACTATTTTAACGTACTAATCATAGTTATTTTAAAGTCTATATCTGATAACTTAAATAACTGGACCTCCCTTTAGGGTCTGTTCTTTTTATAATTTTTTATCTTATTTTTCAGTCAAGTCTTGCCTTTTTATATATCCAATTATTTTTGATAGCATGAGGACATTTTTTAGGAAAAACTGTCGAGGTAATACGCTGCTCTGGATGATATTATTGTCCTCCAAAGAGGATTTAATTTGCAGTTAATTTTACATACAGTTAAGGTCAAATCAGGATTAAGCTGATTTGAGCTTCAGTCCTATTTGGACTTGTCTAGCTCTGGTTCACTTTTACTCCTAGAGTGTAGCTTTGTAGGGTCCTAACTAAAAGCTTGGGATGTTTAACAAGGCATCCTCTTCTTGATGGGCCCTGAACCTTACTTTTCATTCCTCCAGCTCTGTAAAACTGCTAACAGCTCTGGTCAGCTTCTGGATCTCTCAGCTATTGCTTTTGTTTTCAGAATCTGTGGTTGCCTCAAAATGAAAAGCAACCCCCAAATGCTGAATTCACTTTTCCTGAGGCTTCCCTCTTACTCCAGATCTTGAATCTGAAAATTATCACTGCCTACATAGCTCTCTGCACCTTCAAACATTTATTTTTGTATTTTGTCCAGCTTTTCTCTGAGGATTGGTTTAAAATATTCTAGTCAGCCATTACTGGAAGTGAAACTCTGGTATTTAAGATTTTTTTGATGTTCTTGTAAATGCTATCCTTTTACAACTAATTTTCAATTGTAGTTGGTGTGTAGAAATGATTGGTTTTACTAAATTAATTTTTTTTATATCCAGCAACATCACCAAATTCTGAGTAATTCCAATCAATTATTTATAGATTCATTGGGGTTTTCTAATAAACCCTAGTTATTCATATTATCTGTGAACTGTAGCTTTGTTTCTTCCCTTCTAGTGTTTACATATATTTAATTTCTCTTACCTTACATGTTGGTTGGGAACTCTAAAATAATGTTGAATGAAAATGGTGATAGAGGGCACCCTTGTCTTGTTCACAGTCTTAAAGATAATGCTTATATGTTTTCCATCGAGCCTGATAATTTGTTGTGGTAATTTGTAGATGCCCTTTCTCAGAATAAATAAGGCTTCCTATAATCCTAGACAGCTAAGACTGGATGTGTACAAAGTTGGTTCAGGGTGTTTAAGCAAACTCAAGAAACACCAACTTTGTCAATGTCAATTTGCAGAATTCCAGGACAATTATCTTACTCCCAATACGGAGAGAGCAGGAGCCTCTTATTTACCCTTTGGTAGGGTCCTCACTCTCCAGGTATATTATTAAGATCCATTTTTGCCTCTTGGGCCCCAAAGCAACATTAGCACATAAAAGTTTCTTTTCCTCATACCCTTTTTCACAGTCTCCTCACATTTTACGTCACCATCTTTCAAACAAAAGCACTTTTTTACATTTAAAAGATGTTTTCCCTTCAGTCTTTTATTCAACGTACTAAATAACATCAACCTTTTTTACTTTACTTCATGCCTTAGTCTCCTCTGAAAGTATCCAAAGTTCATCATAATTGCACTTCAGTGCTAGCATCCTAACTTGGACAATATTATACAAGGTCCTAACCACATCAAGTACCAGGGGAAGTTTACATCATGGTTTCTTGCTCCCTGCATTTCACATGCTCTGATTTTTCTCTGCCTTTTAAATCATGCCCCTTCTCCATTGCCGAATCATCACTCACTTGCAATTCACCCTAACCTTTGGATACTTTTGTGATGTGGTAGGATGGAGGCCCTCTGAGACATTGCAGGACTCTTATACTTGTCCACACTTTCTTCCCTCTTGTCACAGTCACTGAACGTTTTAGTCCTGATGGGTTTCAGGATGTTAGCTTGCAGTCTTCCGCAATTCCCGATCACGGGCGGATGGAATCAGTGTATCTTATACCTTTCTACGTCACTGACAAACACGTTAAGTAGCACCACACCAGAGACCAATTCTTTCAGAACTCCAATCAGTAAAGCAACATTCCCATTTTCGTAGGGGGCACCCACCATCTAGCTGTACGTTATGGAACTTTTTTTTACATGTCAATACTTGGGCCCTAGTCCAAAAGAATCTGATTTAATTGGTCTGGGGTGGGGCTGCCCAAGTGATTTGAATGCGTAGGCAAGACTGAGATCACTGACCAGTACCTGATACCCTGTGCTATATCTAGTATGTTTTAGCACAGGGGTTCTCAAACTTCACTGTGCATACAAACCACCTGGGGGTCCTTTGAAAATGCAGACCCTACTTCAGTAAATCTGGGGTGGGACCTGAAATTCTGCCTTTCCAAGAAGCTTCCCATCAATGCCAAAAACATGAACCACATTTTGAAAAGCATAAAAGCAGAGACCCTCACTCAAATTGAGCACATAGTTAACTGTTGAACAGCTTAGTCTTTCAAGTCTAACTCTGACACTTGATTCAAAATAATTTCTCGACTACCCTCAGCCTTTGCCCAGGTCTTGTGGTTATTCCCAGAGTTCACTCTTTGTCTGTTTGCTGATCCATATCATACATGACGTCATTTTCTGGGTTTGTGAAATCAGTGAGCATATAAAGCTGGGTTTCCCAACCTATACCTTGGCATCGACTACTGCTGGCTACTGATCTCTCCTTCCTTAGAGAAAGATTCTGGCCAAGAAGCCTTCTTCTCTGAAGTTTTCTGGGTGCTCTGGAGGGAAAAGATTCCAACCAGCATTAGTACCCTTGCCCACACAACACACACCTTACACATACCTGAGTCTCAGCATTTCACATGCAAACCACTGTACTGTCAGACCCCTGCCTCCCTAGGACCTTGAGGTTTCAGGAAAATGAAAACTAGCTGCTCTCCTCTTCAAAAGAAGCCTGGGACCACAGGTATGAAGGGACACTATGCAAGACCCTCTGCCCAAGCCCTGCCTATTTTTAATTCTATCATAAACTGTCCTCACATATATATATTCCTTGTTTCCTCCAGCCCACTGCTGGAGCCATTCTACTCACCAATGCTAAGCATCATCTGGTTTTAGGGATGTCTAGCTGGATGCTTGTAGACAGTCTACTCAAGATTATCTTGGCATTGCTTTCAATAGGATTATGAGATCCTCACTGGGGAAATCCAAGAGGCTTTGAAGAAGGCAGGAATCCCAGCTCAGTCACTTACCAATTGTGCGATATTGACAAGTTATTTGATTGCTCAGCACTTCATTTTCTTCATCTTAAAATGATGCAAAACCTACCCCATAGGATTGTTGTAAAGATTATATGAGATGCACATGAAGTGTTCATACAGTGTCTGGTACTTAACTACTGGTTCAGTCACGGGTAGTAACCTACATCAGAAGTCCATGTGAGTCCTATCTGGGATATCTCAAGCCCTGTTTGATATTTCACAAATTCTGTTAGAGGCCTAGGAGAGACGTATAACTTCTGTTTCCAGACTGTGTCTCATATTTATTAAGCTCTGAACCACACTGTACACACTCCTGCGGGATATTCCTACCCTATCCCACCATCCTCCCCCACCCCAGGAAAGTAAGAGAGAAATTTTTATCAGAAAATAAAACACCTTTGTCTTTTGATTTATGCTAACCCAAGTCAGGCATTAAATATGGGCATAAACACTCCAGCAGACACCACTCTCCTTTACGGTTTCATTTTTCTTTCTAAGCCTGCATAGTTGGCCGCTGCAAGGAACTGAAGAGAGAATAAGAGCTGTGCCTTTCCTGAGGGGCAGAAAAAAGGAATGGGACTTTCCTTCTTTCGCAGGGAAAATGATGAGCCAGAGAGTGCAGCGGAAAGGCAGATTGGACTCACAAAAGACAGCAATTCCACGCTTTCAGTCAATTTAGGAGGACTCTGGATAAGCCTGCAGGGGGTAGTGAAATCCACGGCCAAGCCTTGGACTGATTTGGTTGGATGCTGTTGGTTAATCAAGCACATAACTCACCAGGACAAAAACTCCAGCCCCCTCTATCCCAACCCCTGACAGAGATCTAAATGCATAAGACCTGTCTGGGTAATATCAAGACTCTCCAGAGCATCACTAGACCCCTTTTTGCTTCCCTAGCTGACCACATTTGTTTTTGCTCAGGTTCATACAGAGTGGGAGACGGAAGAGGGAACTACTTTCAAGGTTTTTTTATGGCAAAATAATCCCCCCCCCAAATTTTTTTTGTAAACATGATCTTTAATGAGATCCATAAAAATGCTCCATTTAACAGAAACGAACCCATGGCTGGAATTTCCCCTACCTTCCTTTTTGGCGTACTCGGCCATGCAAACTTTTTAAGTTGGAAATTGCTGTCAGAATTTAATTGCTGATCAAGGTAAAGGTGAGTTGGGCTGAGACAGTACTGAAAACTGTCAACGTACATTTACACTACGTCTCGGCTTACTTTTCTCAACCAAAATTTAGAATTCCTAGTTTGACAAGAATGCATTTTGACTTGTGAAAATACTTAAAAGATTTTAAAATAAAATCATATTTAGTTACCTATTTAATGGGCTGACCCTCTCCCCCCGCCAAAAAAAACAAATTACATGAAATTGTCATTGGATCATCCTAGAAAACATGTGACACCCTGAATACGCTTCCTCAGGAAACTGGTCCTCCCATGTGGCTTCAGAGAGCAGTTATTCTGCAAATACACTGCTACACTTGGGTTGGACAGGATCCCAAGTCTTGCTGGTCTCTCAAGATCACCATCAGGCTGTGCAGCTCCAGAGGAGATGGGAAGAAAGCCATGACCGTGTGAATTCAGCTGCCTATGGAAGGCAGCCTCTCCCCTCCAGTCTGCTTAGTTGACACATAAGACACATACACGCCTGAAGACCAATGACAAAACTATACAGATTCTATTTGGTCTGGATTTTTCAACCCTATACTCTCAACCTCTAGGCCATTCTTGGGCACAGAGAAGGTACTCAAAACCTCACAACTGCCAAGTGAATGAATAAATGAATAAATGACATATTACTGTTTCCTGACAAAACATTACTCCAAGCACAATAACCATCATTTTTTTTCCAGAGTTATGAGAGATGTGTAGCACTGTGAGCCCAAAAGAGTACAATGTAAGTATTCACACCTAAAGTGTGAGGAGGAATGGGAAAAGGAACAGGGATTCTAGAGGTAAGGAGAGATAATCACATAGGAAGCCTATGAAAAGTAAGAGACCTAACAGAAGAGAGTCAGAGCTTGGTGAGCTCCCAAACCGGTGAAGTTAAGTGAGGGCACAAGAGAGAACCTTGGTGGTATTACATGGGGTCCTGTACAGAAAGCAGATACCCTAAGCCAGTGAGCCCATGACTTACTAGAAGGTCCTACCATGACTTCACCAAATATCTTTGAACTCTCTGGCCCTATATCATTAAAGAGGTCAAAGATCCATGGTGGGGGGCTTCCCTGGTGGCTCAGTGGTTGAGAGTCTACCTGCCGATGCAGGGAACACGGGTTCGTGCCCCGGTCCGGGAGGATCCCCCATGCCGCGGAGCGGCTGGGACCGTGAGCCATGGCCGCTGAGCCTGTGCTCCGCAACGGGAGAGGCCACAACAGTGAGAGGCCCGCGTACCGCCAAAAAAAAAAAAAAAAAGATCCATGGTGGGGAGAGGGGAACACCAAGGTCATCTCAAAAACTCAGCGTGTGCTTTTTTTTTTTTCTATTAAAAAGAGAGAGACAGAGACGGAGAGAAAGAGCAGAAAATTCTCCATTTTTTGAGTTTTCAAGTTATGTAGATTTCAGATCAATTGTATCTACAGTTTATATGCTGAGTTCATATTAGCTTATGTCTTTGAACACACATCTATCTAGAGGGGGATATTTAATGGCATCCTGGATGAGAAGAGGAAGCCAGAAGAGATTTCAAAATCTAATACTGATGTTTGCCAAAGACAGCAATCCATAGCCAGACAGACAAATGCTGCCAAGTGCTGCACTGGGTGCTGGGACCACGAGGCCTGCCATCAACATGCCTGTGCATCCTTATACAGGCTATAAATGCAGCGATCCAGTGGGGCTATCTTTCTTAAGGGGAGAGGCAAACCATAGACTTTGCTTCAGCTTGTCCAGAGAACTCTGCCAGAGCAGACTGGGCACCAAGCCAGGTCCACTCAACTACTGAGCATTTGACAGATTAGGAGATAGAGTTAATAGAGTGCTGGGGGTAGTTAAAAGATGTGTTTTGGACTAGCTCCTGGCTGGTAAGAGGAAAAGGAGAAGTCCCAAAGTCCTAGAGCCATAAGGAGAAGAAAGATCCATGTATACTATCAGTGTAAATAAACAGAATTTCAGTAAATCCCTCCTCAGGGAAAAAATATCATCCGTTGGTAGATAAGTGGATTTTAAATTCCTACAGGACAAGGAAGCTGAGCACCTTCTTTGCACACAACAAGTAATGCAAAAATGGCTGAGGGAGGAAGTTACGTTGAAGAGAATTGCAATAGCCCTATAGGAATCTGTTGATTGTAGTAAGACTAAAATGCAAAACATTCCCTGGAAAATTTCTGCCCCTTCCCCCCTTCCATACATATCGGTCAATAATGGAAATATCTGATGTCATTAGTACACTACAACCCCCTCTTAAAATTCTCCATTTCTGAGACTGGAAAGAAACGGCCACCAAATCATGCAAGCATACATGTCTACCAGTGGCAAATTCTGTAGAACCAATAGGGAAAGTATGACCTATTTGTGACTCCAAAGCTGATCCCACCTTTGGGTGGCCCCTCACCTGCCCCTCAGTTCTCCACCTCAAAATTTAGAGAGCTCTACCATCCATGCCTTGGGAGCCATGCAGAATCAGGTCCATGCACACTTGATGTTCAAACCTCAATGAGCCAATCTGTGCTTCCTGAGAGAGGGTGGAACACATGGCAGCTTTGATATCAGGAAGGTAGTTGAACAGAATGGGGCCACGTGGGACCAGGACCCTGACATCACTTAACTCCAGGGGCATCATCTGCTTTGGGGGGTGTTTACATAGGTGACATCAATGGTGCCCCTTGGAGTTACGCCACACAGCACTGCAGGGGACCAGAACTGAAGGCCAGATCTACTGGAGTGGTGCTAGAAGATCCCAGAATGAAATTTCTAAGGCTTCTGAGCCCCCAAATTTAAAATCATATTTTTAAGTTGAAAAAAGAAGTCCAGTGCATGACTTCACAGTGGTCTTTAAGTTTATGAAGTAACTCAATAGAGATTAGGAATAGGTAAGAATAGATTATTGCCTTGGGAAGCTAACCAATTAAGAGAACATTAAAATAGAGAGATAGATAGATAGATAGCTTCTAATATTTTTTCTGCAGACAAAATGTATAACCTCTGAAATCAAAAATACCTGGCTCCATCATTTTCTAGCTATATGACCCATTGATTCTCTGTTTCCTCATCTGAAAAACAGGAATAAAAATCGTACAGAAAACATAAACAAGATTTATACTTTGTTACATGGATTCTACAGGTAATCCCCCTTGGACCCACACTGGTGTTGATTAGCTGATAGGATTCTCCTCATACTCTACAATCAGGTCTGCTTTTACTTCAAGGGGGCCTGCACGTCCTCAATTTCCCTTGATTCGTACTCCCTTGGCTACTACCCTTATTCCTCTTGGTCTGGTCCCCATCTTAAGCCCACCTACACGCCAGCTCCTGTTCTAACCTTCCAGGCCCCACAAGGATCATATTTGACCACATATTGCTAGAAATTCAATTGGTTTCTGAGGGTTAAATCTCTGAGGTCATGAACAGTTTCTGACAAAACTAACTCAACAAGTAAGACTTAACCAGCGTAAGGCATACAAAGAACACATTCATTCTATTTCCTTTATTTCACAACTGATTCCCAGTTAATACATTCAAAATTTCTAAGAGCATAAATAATAAGTAACTGGTTACAGAATACTCAAAGACATGTCCCATGTGGTTCAGGATTTTCTCATTTCTGGTAAATGGAGCCCCTTACTTACATGACACTTCCTTCCAGCTAGTAAGATAAGGTTTTATGGTGCAGCAACTGGCCAGTCAATCATGGGGAGACAGATTGATTACAAGGGCTCATCGAGGGAATGCATTTAATGGCAGAGAAGCCTGACAAGGCTTTGTTTTCAGCTGCTTGGTTGTTGGGTATGACACCCAACAACAAAGCCTGAGGACTATGACACCAAGATAGACATGAGAGAAGAAGTGACTTAGTCTGCTAAAGGCCCACAAATTACTGAACTTTGTCTCTGTAGGGATTCCTAGAACAAGCCACCTCAAATGCCATTACTGAAGCTAAGAGAGCTAGGTCCATTTCCAGGGCCTGGTCCTTATCATCATGCATGCCGTTGATCAAAGAACAGAACTACATCTCAGGATCTCCAGCTGTAAAACACATCTGATCATAAGCATGATGTGGAGGTCAATCAGTGCTCTGGAGGAGAACACCAGCCAGTCTCCTGCAGAAGCATTACCGTCAGCACCAGAAGGCAGTAAGGCAGAGAAACTGAATAATGTGAATAAACCTGGTCCAGAAAAGCAAAAGAAAGGACAAAGTCAGGAAAGTAAATATGTGTTTAGTAGCATGTGGTTTCATGCTTGTAAATTAGGCCACAAAGTTAAACTTTACTTAAGAGCAATAAAAGCTATTCTACCATAAAAAAACACCCAAATGGAAGATACATTATCCCCAGACCTAATCCTATCACAAGATACCAATTGTTTCCACCCTTGCGGTGGTCTCCATGGAGAAGACGAGGCAAATTTCCTTGATGCCAAACTGTTGGGCAGTTTTCAAAGCCAGGAGGCTGATGCTTCTCCTCTCTCCTGACAAAGACAACTGTGTCCCAAGGATGTTAAAACCATCAGTCATTTCGGTGGGAAAGATTTTTCTCTAAAACAAAACAGATGTTTGACAAATATATCCATGTTTAAAAATACTAATAGTCATTCAACCAAAACCAAATCCTTTGTATTAATGCAGTCTTAAAATACCAAAATCTGGACTATCCCACGTGCCAGTGGACAATGCCTCAATGCTCTTTAAGGGCATTCAAAAACGATGTGGGGAAAATTAGGATGAAAAATATAAATCCTGCCACCATCACCAAGATAGAACAGTCAGTTTAGTGCCTATCTGGACACTTGTATTGCTGCCTCTCAACTGTGTTACCCTTTTCAGTCCATTACACTGCACCAAGCTTCATGTTTCCATGTCCCCCTGCTTTGTAATCATCTGCTCTTGTCTCCTACAGGTCAACTCAGCCTGTCCCAAACCAAACTCATCCTCTTCCCCTCAAAATCTGCTTTTCTTCCCCATTCCCTATTCAGTCAAAGGCTCAGCCCATCTACATCTACTTCCATAATCATGTTTCCCAGTTTCCTCCTCTCTTCCCACTCACCTCCCCATTCAAGGTAATCAATGTCCCTGACCTGGATTATTTCAAAAGCTTCCTAAGTTGTCTACCCTCTTCCGGTCTCTGCACATGCATCATATGCACTATAGCCTGGTTCATCTTTCTGAGGCATTGTCATGTCACATTCCTGCTCGAGAACTTTTGACAGCTTTCCATCCATTCCCAGGGAATAAAGTCCGCATTTCTTAGCTTGAGTCAAGACTCCCCCGACACACGTTCTAACTTGATCCAATTTATCTTCCCACCTTCATTTTCTACTGCTCCCTTTCATATGCCTTACTTTCCAGCCAACAGTTTTTTCGCTGTCTACTCCCCATTATTCATGCAACATATACCTCTATTCATGTACCTCCTTTTCCCAGAGTTCCTTACTGACCACAAATATACATGTACCAATCATAACCCCCTTGAAGAGTCAATCCCAAAGCCACCTCCTTCCACAAGACTTCTCTGCTGATCAAGTTTTATCTCCCGCCTCAGAGGACACACATCAGTTGCTTTCTTGAATTGTAAGTATTTATGTGCATAAGCTTATTTATTCTACTAGACTATAAGCTTTTATGGTTAAAATAGAATATTTAAATTATCTTTCATCCTCCTAGTTCCACATATAATGCCTTTCACATAACAGATGCTCTAAGAATAGTTTTGGTTGAATAAACAAATAAATTATAAATTCAGACTTAAAGACCATTTATCAGATCATGGCTCAAAAATGCTTAGAATGGATAAGGCTCAAGATGTCTTTTGATATGAGCAGCCACAAGGCATAATGAAGGAAGAAAGGAAGTTGGAGCCATTAATGGGCATTCACTCACCAGCTATAGTAACTTTGGGGAAATGATTTAAGCCTCAGTCTTTTATCTGTACTACTTTACAGAGTTGTAATATGGGTTATAAGAAAAACACCTGGGCCAGATTTGGATGCATAGTAAGTATTCAGTAAATGTTAGCGGCTGTGGTATTAATGACTTACTTACTGACCGCTTCCCTTCTGGTTCTCAACTCAGCTGCAATCCACTCAACAGTAACATGGGTTTGGAGTTAACTGGCCACTTTCAGGCTTTCAGAGTGGGAAGTTCTCCCACCTCAAATCAGCCACAGAGTTTTTCATCTGTGTGAGACCTGGGCCAAGTCTGTGTGTTCAGTTAGACCAGTCCCAGCATAATGTTGGTTGTTCCATTTGCCATATTCATTTATTACGTCATCTCCTAACTGCAGCAAGACAGTTTATTGATGTTGCCCACTAAAAATTTAAGATGCAAAGAAAGCCTATCACATATAGTCCAAACATTTGGAACATATTGGTCACTAATGATGTTGCTCTCCACCTGCCATAGAAAGGACTGTCAGGTCTTTTTCATATCCTTTTGTTGCTTTGAAACTTTTCCATGGAAAATATTTTTCAATGGCTTCTTTTCCTACTGATTCCAGATTTCAGTCCCTTTTAGTCATTAAAAGGTAAACAGCTACCCTTGTGGATTGTTTACTACAGCAGTTTTTCACACATTTTAGTTTCTTGTTTGTTTTTTACCAAAAAAAAATCTCAATACATAGAGCAGAAATGCAGGGTTGCTCTTGGTGAAGCTATGGGGGATGGTGGGGAGAGATCCTCCTTCCCCCAGACCATCTAAGAGCTGCTTAAGGGACTCCATGTAGCCTCCAAGGACTCATACCAAACACCACTGGTCTAGGACAAACATTAGAATTGCTAGAGACCAGAGGAAAATGACATTCCTCCTCTCCCTTTTACAAGAAGAAAGCCAAAGTGATAGGTTGCTCAAAAACTCACACTGGAAACACAATAAAAGCAGATGAGAATCCATACCTCTGGAAACCAGATCAATGTGCTTTTTCGCTATTCTAAACTGCCACCCAATCAAAATCAAATCTCCCTAGAAAAGAACTGTGTTGGAGATACCACAGACCACGTATCACATATGCTATAATTCTTGGTACCATGTGAGCACCTGGCCCTGTGCAAAGGCAGACACACACACACTCTGCTCTCAGTGTCCAAGACTGAGTCTGAGTCACTATGTCTGTCTTTCAGATCTTATATTCTCCCATCCTTCTTGCCTACTCTTTTCTGATACCCACTGGTATGGCAGGAGAGAAGAAGAGGCATGAGTGGATGGGGGAAACACACAGGATCCTAATGTCAACGTCTTAGATGTCTCCAAGTCACCACCTTTCTAGAGGCACATTATTCTTTTGGATGTAAGTAAAGTTGACTTCAACCCTCATTCCTAGAACACAGTAGAAAACCCAGCATTCCTCCCATTAACCCCAAGTCACCTCAGGCCCCAAGTTTCCACTTCTGCTCAGTTCTCTCATTCTGTACTGGGTTTTGCTGGATACCTCATTTTATACCTGGCCTCACCACTGGCTCCAGCAAAGGAGAGATGGTGAAGGTAAAATAATGTGCAGTGCAAAACTGCACAGTAAACAATGTAAACGTAAGATTTAGATATTCCTATTATTAAAAGTACCTCAACCACTTCTTTCTCATGGGAAACTGTACTCGTTTTTTTTCCCCACTCAGGGGCCTCTTGCCATGCTTCTGGAGCCTCTCTGCTTTTCTTTTTTTAAATTCCTTCTCACTTCTCCCTAGCTTAACCCCACAAACATCCCCAAATGCCTTTTCATTTCTTACACAGAATGAGCTAGCTCCCTCTTAATCTGACCACTTCTTCAACCTACCTGCATCCTAAGGCAGCGGTTCTCAAACTTCCTGACTGAAATCCATAATAAAAAATACATTTTATATTGTGAACACACACACGCACACATTCACACACATATATGATATATATACATCTATATACCAAAATTAAATTATATGTTTGTGTGTATGAGAGAATATATATATATATATATATATATATATATATATATTCCCTAAAGTTTCATGAACAATAGTTACTACTACATACTCTGATATTTTCTATTCTCCTCTATTTCCTTTTGAAAAAATTACTGGTCGCAATATACTAATAATTGATTTCAGGATTTAATCACTTAAAACCCACTGTCTTAGTCAGCTCAGGATGCCATAACAAATTACCATAAACTGCATGGCTTAAACAACAGTAATTTATTTCTCACAATTCCAGAAGTTGGGAAGTCCAAGAGCAAGATGCCAGCTGGTACATTTCCCCAGTAAGGGCCTTCTTCCTGGCTTGTAGTTGACTGTCTTCTTTCTGCGTCCTCACATGGCAGAGACAGAGAGAGACACCTCCAGGCTCTCTTCCTCTTCTTATAAGGACACTAATTCCATCCTGGGGGCCTCACCATTATGACCCCATCTAAACCTAATCACCTCTCAAAGGCCCCACCTCCAAATACCATCCCATTGGAGTTAGGACTTCAACATATGAACTTAAGGGGATGCATTCAGTCTATAATACCCTCAGTTTGGAAAACATTCCATGAAGGGCTATTCTTCCAGGATCCAAATGGCCCATCAAGGGGTTTTCCTGTGAAGCATAATTCCAATCTCATAAAACATGAAAATTACATCAGAAAAGCTTGACATATCCTCCCAACATAATCAATAGACTGTAATAATAAAAATGTATGGGCTCTGGAATGAAAAATGGCTAGATTTAGATCTTTGCTTCAACTTGATAACTTCTCTAAGTTTCAGTTATCTTTCAAGTATAATGATGCAATAATAGCTAATTCACAGGAATACTGCGAGGCTTAAACAAAATAAGGATATTATGTAAAATACCTAATGCAGCATTTCCCCACAAAGTAAGTGCAGAACAAATGATGGCCATTATCATTATTATTATTATTATTCACAAATGCAAATGATATTTGAAGTATCTGCTTATTGAAACTATCTGTGCCATTGGTTGCTTTTATTAGCCTGTGCAGTTGGAATCTGGCTCCTGTCTGTGGTCTGCACCTCTCTGGCAAGATAATTCCACCATGTATGTTACCAAGGGAGAATACAATAGTTAAATGTGAGAGGTGACTTGATTTTTTAATTTATTTCCAAAACTATCACATTTCATTGCTTAGAACCAGAATTAGGTATCCAGGCAAATTAGGAATTGAAAACACAACCTACTGGAAAACAAATAGAAAACATTTTAAATAACCTCCATGAAGGGACTTCCCTGGTGGTCCAGTGGTAAAGAATCGGCCTTGCAATGCAGGGGACGTGGATTTGATCCCTAGTCAGGGAACTAAGATCCCGCATGCCGTGGGACAACTAGGCCCACGTGCCACAACTACTGAGCTTGTGCGCCTCAACTAGAGCCTGCCTGCCGCAAACTACAGAGCCCACGTGCCCTGGAGCCTGCACGCCACAACTAGAGAAGAGAAAACCTGCACGCCACAACTAGAGAGAAGCCTGTGAGCCCCAGTGAAAGACCCTGCATGCCGCAACAAAGATCCCACGTGCCACAACTAAGACCCGATGCAGCCAAAACTAAATTAAATAAATAAATAAATAAATAATAAATCTTAGGGAAAAAAAACCTCCATGAACTTTCACTTGGTTTCCTTTGTTCCCCCATCACCTCCCAGAATATTTCCCCTTCTCTGAAGAAACAAAAGAATGGGATAAAAGCTGCTTCCATGACTGCATCACTAAGTGATGTTAAGAGTGGCTTGTAGAGGCTATGGGTCAGCTATTTTGAAGCCAAGAACCCAAGGGCTTATAAAACAGAGTCTTCGAATCTCCTAAATTGGAGTGATACAGGGCAGGGCCAGATTAGCCCGAGCAGAGCCTGGATTCCTAATATGCTATTCTGATCATCAAAGCCTATGGCCTTTCCCATCATTGAACTGGAGACCCAACATCAGCAAGTAACTGAGAAGTTGGAGAAGTTGGAGATGAACTCATCTTAGTGCTGACATTCAATGTCATCACCCTCTGGAGCGCCACAATGGAGGATTCACCTGCCAATTCTTTGGGGTTCTTTCAGGTTTATCATTTCCTTTGGGAAACCTGGAGGGAACTTCACACCCTGCCATGTGTACATCAGAAACAAAAGTGGTTTGTTTGTTCTGCCTTTAGTTACAGAACCTATAATTCACAGCCCTGTAAAAAGGAATGTCAATAAAATGGGGCGTTTTTTATCTTGTTTCTTTGTCCCGATCATAAAACTCCTTGAAGATGTCCTTGTCACCATCCCTCTCATCAGATGAACCATCTATCTGAGGTTACTTGAGCCAGACTCTCCTAGTTAACCCAGCTGCTACTTGAAATTTAACCTAGGGCAACACTAAAATGACTCGCCGGGGACACTGACCTCTACAGACCAAGGCCAACCCATGCATCCATGTCCCATTGGACTCCATGATCATTGATCTAAATTCAGAATGCTAACCAAACTGGGAAAGGCCATGGTCTGTGGTCAGCCTGGAACTTCAGCTCTCTCACAATGACTGGTATGCCAGGGAAAACTCTCCCAGCCTACAATCTCTTGACACTGTAGCCCCCATACCTATCACAGTGTCTGACACATCATACACTGTCAATAAATGTTTGTTGGATTGAATTGACTTGACTTGTGGAGGCCAATATAATGCGAACAAGAGCAAGTTGAAGCAGTTCAATTCGGTGCCTTAACTTCCCATACTGAATTTTTTTATTAAAATTTTAAATCAAAAGCAGGCATATATATCACCCTAAATTCTCTGATAATACTGCATCCTCTAAACCACCTAGCTCTCCCTGACTTTTATAAGCATAAATCAGAATATGTGGTATTTGAATGGTGTTTTTGAAGGGTCTAATCTTATCTCATGACCATATTAAATCTGCATTTATTAAAAGTATGTCATTTTACAGGCCATTCCAGCCTCAGTCCAGCTTGTAGGAGGATGTAAGAATGAGTTTATGATTAAAACCCTTTTGGAAAACAGGAACAAATGATAACCAGTTGTGATACTTTTCCACATTTTTACAATATTTAAAAATATGTTCAGATATCCAAAACTGATCCCACAATTTGATTTATTTACAAGTCCCCTGAAGTGCTTAATAAGTACAATATGGTACAGTGAAAATCATGCTTATTACTGCTATTGGGTTGGTAATTCTCCAAGATGAAATCATACTTTTCAGGTTATAAATATACATTTTATTGTTGATTTTATGCTGCATTTTGAAATACTGCTTCTCTGCTTTCATATTTTCAGGGCCTTACAAGGGCATCATAAATCAGCCCCAAACTGGAGGAATGCTAATTGATATCAGGTGATTTCAAAATGAAGGCTAGGTTAAATTTGCTGTGTGTTTCATAAATTCCAGCTCTTGTGGAACCCTTTCAAAACCAAGACATGCAAGGAATTCATCTTTGAAGATTAATTAAATAAATGTAAGCACATTAGGCCTTTTAAATATCTAAAAGAGGGCTTAGCAGAGGTGTGTAGCAACTCAGCTCAAATGCCAAAGTATAGAAATATGGAAGAGATAGGATGTACATGATGTCTTGTTATAGGATCCAATACTTTCTTAGTTTACAAAAAAAAACCCGCAAAGTTCTATTACCCACAAGTTGATCTGAATGACTTTTCTAACCCTCCTTTTGCCCCTTTCTCTGTTCTTCTGATCTTACAATCCATAATACAATATGTTGCACTGAATTCTAGGTATAGATCAACAGGTGTTACTGGAAAGAGCAAAGTTGCCATTTCTCAAAGTTTGATAGACCAAAAACAAGGATACACTTCAGATTTGGGGGGCGATGGTAATGGGAAAAAGCCTATGGACCAGCAAAAATATTGGCACATCAACCTATGATTCCCACCAGATAAGCTATTTGAGATAGAAAAATTAAATTTTGAGTAGTTGTGTATTAATCTCTCTCAAAAAATTACTGTAACAGTATTTCCCAAAATGTGTTATTTCATGGAAGAACACACAAAAAAAATGTTAATAGTTGGGGACTGTGTGTGATCAAGTCTATATGTTCATGAATATTACTGCTGAGAAAGAATAAGTTTTAACAGTTACTGAAATAAAAATAATGAGCAAATAATCGTCTAGCCTTGGTAATGTATAGACAAAGGCAAAAGTATGGAGTGAGGTAACATGAAAATCAGTGAATTTGGAGGCTCATGTATTAGAACATACTTCCAAAAAATCCTATGCTCAAATCATATATAATACTAGAACTAAGGATCTTAAAGATTGGTGTTGTCCAACTCTCTCATTTAAAAAATACAGAAACTGAGGCCTGGAAAATTAAAATACTAGCTGAATGCTACAAGCTTGTTAGCAGCAAAGCCAGGACAAGAATGAGGTTTCCCGCTTCTAGACTAGCTCTCTATTCATAGGATGACAGTAAGGACAGTGACTGGGCAGTCTGCACCTTCTCCTTTTCCAGAAGGTAAATGATGCAGGAAAGTATTTCTCACCTTGCTCAGCTCACAGGTCACTTGGGACACTGTTCAATGACACTAACAAAAGTTCTGCTAAAGGAGACAGTGGTGTTTTTGGTTTTATGACCTTTTAAAAGTTGCTAAGACCAATATTCTAAAAAGAGATTATAAGGTGTGGATTATAAAGACATTTCTTGATCATTTCACTTTGATGACTTCCTTATAGATTGACTCTGACAGTATCAGATCACCATGCAGCAAATACAAGACGTCCGCTCCTCGTCCCACTTTTCTCTCATCCTCCAATCACCTATGGATATTATTCAAGAGGGAGAAAGGCACAGGTAAGGGCTGACTGAACCCCACAGAGACTGCGTTCAAACTGTGTGTGTGTGTGCGCGCTTTTGCACAGGGCTGGGTAATCACCTGGAATAGGTGTTCACAGTGAGTATGTGTGGTAGGTGATGTCTCCAACACTCTCCTTTTCTAGGCATATTTTCTTTGATCACCAAGAGAATCAGACAGAAGCCTAGTTCTGCCTAGTAGAAGCTACAATAACTTGACCTCCAACAAGAGAAGGAAAAGTGGATTCCCATATTTGCTGCTCTTCTGAGGAGAAAGTGGAGGTCTCCAATAACCAGAAGACAAGGCAAGGGAAGCAAGTAATTCAATACCTGCTGTGAACCAGGCCTTGAGATATGTCCCATTAATGCTCACCTTGACCTTGAGAGGGAGAAAGTGTCATCTCCATGGAGGATCTGAGAGGCTGAAGAACTTGCCCAAAGGCACCCAGATCCATCTGACTCCAAAGTCCATTTTTTTAGTCCAATTTCAACTTATAGTTAAATAAATAAAGATCCAAAGAGATGAGGTAACCTCTAGGGTCACAGACCAAGTAGTGCCAAAGATGAGACCAGAATCATTGACTCTTAGAGAATTCTACAACTTCTACAACTTTTAGAGAATTCTATAACTTACAAACTCAGAATTAATGACAAAACAAAACAAACAGGTTAGTACAAGACTGTTAGAAACTCCAAAGCAGCAAAATAAAACAAATCATACACCATTACTAACATGTGAGGTGTGTTAGCATAGGGGGGTGGGTGTGTGTGTGTGTGTGTGTGTGTGTTTGTGTAGTTGCATATTTCATCTGTATTATGTCAGCTATATGTGTGGCAAGGAAAAAAATTTAAACATTAATGAATTGTGCTTCTATTTACATTTCCATTACTAAAAGCTAATTGTTTGTAAGAGAAAAGGATTTCTTTCCCTTAAGAACATTTCTTCCGGCACTATAGCAGCAAATAAAAGGGTGTTCTGTAGCTGGCATTCTGGATGAACTTAAGACTGATGAAATTCAAACATTCTTGTGTAAAGCAAACAACATCTGTAGTCAAAAAATAAATCACTAAATGAATTATATTACCTCCCTGAAGATTAAATATCCAGGCACATTACTGGATAATTTACTTTCAAAAGAATTTCTTTAGTGTCAAATTTACATATCCTCTTTGCTGTTACTTTTTACTCTACCATAAGCTTATCATTCTATTTTATGGATTTATTTGTTTTATATTAAAATACAATACCATCTTTGCCACACATTAAATGAGAAGGCAGAAACTCCAGAAGAGAATATGCCTAAAACACTGGCAAGGATAAAACTGACAGCATAATAATTAACATTAAAAACTCAGTGGCATTACCTGTTTGTCATTTATGTCATTATCTAAATGGGAGTCTCTGAGACAGAGGGTCTCTGCTCCATGGAACCATTCAGGAACCTAGGATTTTTCCATCCCGTGGCTGAACCAACTTCTAGGGATTTGAGGTTTTCTACTTGATCCTTGGGATCAAAGTGGTAGACAAGTGAAGAATGACAGAGCATGGAGATTGGGTGGGAAGATTTCAGGGGCCAGGGATGGAATTATGCTCATACACCACTGACTACAACCTACTTACATGGACCCACCTACCTGCAGAGAAGGTTGGGACATTTAGTTTTTCTGTGTGCCAAGGAAATTTTTTTTTAATGGGGTTTGTTGTGCACCATAGCAGTCCTAAACAATGAAATCTTGATTACGGAAGAATCATATGTAAAAATTAAGCCATACTCTACTTATAGAAAGAAGGTTGACAATAAAGCAGAATGAAGTAGCTTAAACTAGCTCTGAATTTTAATTTAAAATGTTTTCTGTAAGCTGTGTCACATCATTTGTGGAAGGAGATGGAGTGTATGTATGTGTGTGCACACGAGTATGTTATCAAAAATATCAGATAAACCTAAACCTATGTCTTTATGGCCACCATACTTCTTCCTTCAATGCCTAATCGATTCCTTCTATGCTCTAGTTTTCTCTCCAGATCACATTTCCTCCTTTGGTGTGAATCCTCCTATTCCAAGCAAATTCTACCTGTAACTTCTAAAGATGGTCTTGACTCTATCCCCACCGATACCTTTTCATTAGAGAAACTGTTCCACCAAAGGGGGGAACTTCTATGAACTAAGAAAATACTTCCCATACCAGCTATATCTGAATTGACCAAAGATGGATTGAACCAAGCAGAGTCATTGTTGTAGGAATCTGTAGTTGCCCACAAAGTCTATAGCACTGGACATGAAAGGTCAAGCTGCCTGCCTACCACAAAACCATCCTTAAGTCAAGTACAGCCCAAAGTTACGGGAGAAAAGTAAGTAGGAACCTTGCGGAGGAAGATGCTGCAGAAAGCAGAATGGAGCAGGCATGCAGAAAAGTAGACATGAGAGAAATACCCCAGAAAGACAGCAAGGGAGACAGGAGCTGCCTAAGACAATGAGGCCCAGCTGTACCCCGTCACTGGGTTCCATGAGCATCCCTTACATTCTCACAATCAATCCCCCTTTCTCAGGCTAATTCAAATAGGCTCGTCTTTTTTTATAATTAAATGACTCCTGCCTGAGATACATATTAGCTCCCTTCATCTACTCCATTCAACCTTCCCCCATTTACCTAAGTAAAACGATCCCAAAAAACATTTCCCCTTAGCTTCAAACTTAATAAATGCAGTTCTCAGGGGATGCAAGTTTATAAACAATGTGGAAAATCTATGAAACAGAGACAGGCAGGCGAGGTGAAGAATTGGTCCAAAGAAATCATTCAAACAAAAGGGAAGCAGACAAACGGGGCGGGGGGGGTCAGGGGGGCAGGTACTCTCAGGAATAATATCAGTATTCTAGTTGCTTATACAATCTATCCACGCCCTCTTATGATTCCCTCAACACACTCAATTCCCCTCCTTGAGGTCTTTACATTTTATAACCTCTGCTTGGAAGACATTTCACCCCGCAAATCTCCCCCAGGTCTCGTCCTCCTCATTCAAGTATCTGCTCAAATATGACCTCTCAAAGAGGACTTCTTTGCCCATACCATTCAATGTTCCCTGCCCACGCTGTTATTCTCTTGCACAATGCCCTGGCACTCATAATCTGAACTTATCTCGGTTTTCTTTTTTATATCTTTGTTTCTTTATCTACGTATTTCCCAGCAGAATGGAAACTCCAACGAGCACAGCTCTCTTTACTCGTCACTGCTATATTCCCAGCTACGCTTAGAGAGCCAAGTACAGGCATTCTAAAAATATTGTTGTTAAATACCTCAAGTCCAGTGTCTAGACTCAGACTAGTGTCCAGTCACTGAGATTTGGACACAGGACAGACATGCAGAGAGGTATGCCTAGATGAGATGAGGGCAGACAGCTTATGTCTGTTGTAAATGGAGTGTCCATGGTGCACAGTACAACAAAAATAAAACACAAACTACAAAGGAGATGGTAACACAATTTACAACACAAATACTAGTCATCAGGACTAATTCAAGGAAAGGATGTGATTTCCCCACACCTTAAACAGCTGCATGTTGTTAGTAAACCCAGAGGTAGGCCAACAAAATGAAGCCAGGCTAAACTAGGACATTTGGGAAGATGAAATTTTAATGTCACTGTTGGCCTATGTAAAGGGAATCCACAGCCAACCTCTTCCTTAACTGTTGACAAAACAACATGGCTTTGGAAATAGTCTCTTTCTAAAACCATCCCTTCCTGCTCCCATCTTTATCTTTCTCCAAACTTTTGTTTTTCTAAGGCTGACAAAAATATGTCATCAAAGGGTGGAGACAGCCACTGTAAGATTTACCAAGATGGAAAATTTTGGAGGAACAAAGCTCCTGGAAGACCAGGGCTGAAGTTACTCACACTTGTTTCCCTTGTGCCTTGTCCAGGGCCTGGCATGGAACAGACAACTGATGTTGTTGAATCAATAAATGACTAATAATAATATCATGTAATCCTGGAGCTCAAGAGCTGGGAGGGTGCCTTAAAATCAGCTCAATTTACAGAAGACAGGACTGAATCTCAAAGGCAATAAACAACTGTTCCGAGGTCACACTGACTCCCAGACCAGGATTCAACACACTCCTCTTTTTTAGACCCCCTTCGTGCATTAGCATACTGCCTTCTAGATTACAAACTCTTTCTCACACATGTGAGGATCACATTTGATGATGATTATTATTCTTATTTTGCACTATAAAGAAAGAGACCCAAAGAGGCTAAGACACTTACTTACCTTTATATAATTACGTAGTGATAGCTACTAGGACTAGACCCACCCAGAGTTTCTAACTTCTGGTCCAGGGGTCTTTATAATCCACTGAAATTCACGGAAGATGAACGCTTCAGTTTTTGTTTTTATTTTTTGGTTGCACCGCGCAGCATGTGGGATCTTAGTTTCCTGACCATGGATCGAACCCTTTCCCCCTGCAGTGGAAGTAAGGAGTCTTAACCACTGGACCACCAGGGAAGTCCAAGAGATGAAAACTTTGAGCTGAAAATGTATTCACTTGCTAGGGTTGCTACAACAAAGCACCACTCACTGGGTAGCCAAAACACAGAAATTTATTGTCTCACAATTTTGGAGGCTTAAGTGTGAGATCAAGTTGCTGGCAGGGTTGGTTTTTCTGAGGGATGTGAGGAAGGATCTGTTCCAGGCCTCTCTCCTTGCCTTGTAGATGGGTGTCTTCTCCCTGCACCTCCTCACATGTCTTCCCTCTATAACTGTCTGTCTCTGGGTTCACATTTACCCCTTTCTAGGGACACCATTCCTAGTGGATTAGGAGCCCATCCTACTCCAGTATGACCTCATCCTAACTAATAACATCTGCAACAACCCCATTTACCAATAAAATCACATTCTGAAGTATTGGGGGTTAGGCTTCAAAACATGAATTTGCGAGGCAGAGGGGGCAAGATACAATTCAACCCATAACAGCTAGAAAGGGGTATAAAAATAGAAAGACAGATTTTCAGTGAATTGGTGAATAACTCAAATCAGCAAAGATAGAGACAGAGATTGGTGTGGCAGGGCCAATGCTTACTGCAGGAAATGGTGAGAAAGGTAGAGTGACAAGGTCGAGTGGCCCCAACTTGGGATGGAAAGATCCTCCAGGAATCTCTCCCCACGAAGGGTGTGGCAGGTACCTAAGGATTATGGAGACTGAACATGCCCAAAGATTTTCTGATAGCCTTAGTCTCCTGCTCTGTGACTCTAAATAGCAAAGCTAATCACTTCAAATAAAGGATAAATCTGTTTCTATTTTAAAAGTGTTCAACGGCATCCATACACAGCATCTGGGATAGATCAAATAACTCAAAGGAGGAGGAAGGTAAGTTGTTACAGTAGGTGGAAAAACTGTTCTTGGTGTCCCACATCACACCCTCTTGACCCACCTCTGACTCCAGCCCTCACCACGGTAAATCATAAGAGTGTCCCCCTTCAAATGCAAGGTAGGTGCCTCTCCCTGCCATTCTGCTTTGAAAACTTCTGCAGACATGAGGGACCAGATACACTGGATAAAGAGGGCCCATGATGTGTCCTGAAACCCCATGATGATGCTGGACCAACCTCCGTCCTTGGGATGGACAATCCTAGGGGGCATTCTGTACCTTTCAAAAGAGCCCCTGTAAAATAAATCCTCCCAACTGCCTATAGCAGAGGCCTCGATAATTCTCTATAATATTTTCTTTTGCTCCTTTCCCATCTCGTCACCTCTCCCTTATTTCCACTTCTTGGGATCATCTCCAAAATATACTACCTACACCCAAGTCCTTGCCTCAGGCTCTACTTTTGGGAAAATCTAGACTAAAACAGTAAAGAATGAAACGGAGGTTAGCTACAAGGATCTCAGCCCTTAAATGTTACCTACTATGACTGTGCACTTGCTCCCAGAGGATCAAGTTCAGTAAATGGTCTGGATGTCTTCTGTGTGCCAGGCACTTGCTAGGTGCTGAGACTATAAAGTGGAGCAAGACATGGCCTCTGCCCTCAGGAAGTTTACAATCTCCTGGAAAGGATTTATGGCTTGGAATATTCTCTAACTCTTGCTGAGACACAAAGATCCATCTCCATTTGGTATTTTTGATCCATGCAGCCCCCAATAATTGCCAAAATATCCACTTCTCCTGCTTCAGAACATCCCATTCAGTTTACAACCCAGGTTCCCATGGCTCCAATTTACATGTGATTCACATAATGTCTGTTTAATTTTAAAGTTTATATGGCAGCTTTTTGAAATCCCAGAGACTTTTTCAACTTTTTCCCTCTCCCCTCAAACACCAAGAGGATGGAGAAAATTTCCTGTGTAAAAACGCAAGATGACAGAAGGTCTAAGGTTAAACCTATTTACGAAGGAAATCGTTGCCAATGTTTAGAAAAGTCTGCTTTTATTTGAAAAACTCAGTGATCTACCTGGATTCTAGTGTCTCATGGCATTATTATTATGAACGAGTTTCGACCCATAAACTGCAATGGGGAGGAAAACACTTCGCATTTGTTTTTCCCCAACGTGCAGTGAACTGTTTGCTAATAGGCCAATCAATGTGTTTCACTAAACAGCCACCTGGGAAGGTCCCCATTTTCCCTCTGGGGTTGTCTGAGAACACCACACCCCAGAGCCTCAGGTTGGCCCAGCTGCCCCTGCCCTCCTAGGGTTTTTTCTCTTTAAGTGCTGATGGCATGAACAGTTCTGGGCTTCACTTCCCATCTGGCCTGGAGCGAGCCGAGCTGGGTTCCCTCAAGCTCACACTCCAGACACAACTCCTCCTGTGGAAGGAGGAGAGAAGTGTTGAGTGTTCTCCACTGTCAGACAACAACTGGTGTCACTTTCCTTCCTCCATGCTCCATGCAGACAGCAGCTCCCTTCTTTCTCCTTCCTGTCCAAAAAGACTCTTCTAGTCTGGATCTTGGTTTGAGTCTGGGGGCATCTTCTCAGTACATGAACTCAGCCTGCGGCTCCAGCACACTCATGGGGCTTCAGAAACATCACGGGCCCTGGAAGGCCATGTCTCTTCCGAGTCCAGCTCAGCCACACAGGACTGTTCTGCTGCTCTCGTCCCTGTAAGCTGAGGCTTCTCTGTATGGATCCACCACCTGGTCATTTCTACTCTGAGGTCTTAGCATCTACGGGAAAAATGAGGCACAGGTCTGCTCAGCCCTCAAATCCCCCAAACATGTCAGGGACTGTGCTATGGGTTGAATTGTGTTCCCTCCAAAATTCGTATGTTGAAATCTTAACCCCCAAAACTCAGAACATCATCTTATTTGTAAACAGGGTTGTTGGAGATGTAATTGGTTAAGATGAGGTCATACTGGAGTGGGTGGGCCCCTAATT
This sequence comes from Physeter macrocephalus, assembly GCF_002837175.3. Lineage (NCBI taxonomy): Eukaryota > Metazoa > Chordata > Mammalia > Artiodactyla > Physeteridae > Physeter > Physeter macrocephalus. The sequence continues at coordinate 44,484,288 of NC_041222.1, read as the reverse complement.
CAATATGAAGGTATCCCCATAAAAAGGGGGAATTTGAACACAGAAGCAGAAACACAGGAAGAATGCCATGTGAAGATAATTCATCTACAAGCCAGGGAAGGTCAAAGATTGCCAGCCAACCACCAGAAGTGAGGCATGAGGCCTGGAACAGAGTCTCTCTCACAGCACTCAGAAGGAACCAATCCTGCAACACTCTGATCTTGGACTTCCAGCCTCCAGAACCATAAGAAAACAAAACTGTTAATTAAGCCATTCAGCTTGGGATACTTTGTTATGGCAGCTCTAGAAAACTAATATAGATTTTATTATTGCAACCATAATAGTCCTTCATCAGGCGATCAATACTTCCAGTCCACATGGCTGAATTGGAAAAGGGTCATAGGGATAAAATGCATTGGGGAAAATAAAATATTATTCTGCTACCATTTCATATAATGTAAGAAAGATCTATACAAAAAGGATTATTTGGGAATTCAACTGCAAAAAAGTTAGCATTTTGGGATGCTATCAGCATTTCCCAATCTTGATAAAGTGACTCCTGGGTTGTTTTTAATACCCAAGATAATATTATTATAAAAATTATTAGTTTGGAGTTTGCTTGGTAGAGGCAGTGGAAGAGATCTAGGCTATGGAGGCCCTAAACTAGTTCCAACATTTGCTAACTGGATGACACCTTGGGCAACACAAAATCCTCTCAGTATGTTTTCTTACTTGTGAAAGGACAATAATATCTTTTTGCAGCATTATTCAGGGAAGTGATAAAACAATTTATCAATATATGAAGCACAGTGCCAAGTAGTTAAATGTTTTTTCACTTCCTTTTTTCATGCCCCTTGCATTTGGTGTCCAGTCACCAGGAAATGAAGAAAGGAAGGAAAAAGTAGGTAGCAGGATCAAGGAAATAGCGCTTTCATTTCAATGAGAAACTATGTTTGTGCCCCATCCACTGATATCCTACATACCAACAAGAATAAGGACCTTCCCATACCCCCTGCTTTCTTGAAATTAAACAAGGGACTCAGATGAATTATCACCATCATAAAGCTCCTCCTTACACTGACTAAAAGAAAAAAGAAGCTCTGTTAATAAAGCCTATGAAATAAGATTCAAGGGTCAAAGTCATTTAAATATTATTTCTATTAGGAGAACATGATCACCTCTTTGATTCTGAAAACTTATTTCTGAATTTAATTCACCCTTGAAACAAAGGAGAAGAAATTGTCAGGAATTGTCACCTGACAAATTGTCACCCATCATTCACAGTGATCTCCAAACCAATCCAGTTGCTACCTTAACAGGACCAGAGAGCTGGCTCTCTCTTCAGTTAACAATGGACAGTCACAGACTATCTCCCAGGAGGTGCCAAGGATCATGGGCTTGGCCTAAGAATCCAACTGTGGCAGCTCAATCATTGGTTCTCATACATCTCTGATCAATACTGAAAGGCATAGGAGATACACTCAAAGTAAATAAATTCAAATGGTTAACAGTATATCCTTCCAGAAACTAACTAAATAGACATAGAGATGTATATGAATGTGTGTATGCATGTGTACAACTGTATGTCTGAATATGTATATGTATGTGTGTGTATATATACACACACACACACCGATATACATACACACTCACACATGGAATCAAAGTAATCAAATTATTCTGCAACTTTTTTTACCTTAAATATACATGCATGGAAGGGAGGGAGACGCAAGAGGGAAGATATATGGGAACATATGTATATGTATAACTAATTCACTTTGTTGTAAAGCAGAAACTAACACACCATTGTAAAACAGTTATACTCCAATAAAGATGTTAAAAATAAATAAATAAAAAATAAATAAATAGACATGCATATTTTTCCATATCAACAGTGATCTAACTTATTCTTAACAACTATGTAGTATTTGTGCAGATATATTTTCATTTATTTAACCAACTCCACTTTAATAAATGTTGAGGTTGTTTCCAGTTTTTCGCTGTCGCAGATTTGCATATATATTTGATACTTGTGCAAATACATCCAAAGGATGAAGGAGAATTGCTGGTTCAAAAGGAAGTGTATTTTACATCTTGATAGATGGAATCAAGTTGGCCTCTAAAACAAGGTTCTTCCAATTTACAATTCTGCTACCAATTATATGAGAAGACGTACTAGGGATGAGCAGGGGTGATTCTTCTTAAAACACAGATGCCCAGGTCTCATGCTCTCAGAAATTTTGATGCAGTACGTCTGAGGTGGGGCCCAGAGTATCTATCTTTTTCTTAAGTGTCTGAGGAAATAGAATGATCAGCCAGGATTAGGAACGTCTGAGGTAAACCATCAACCCTTGCAGGAGGTACCCATTAGCTACAGTTCAGATAATAACTGAACAATTATCAGTTATTCATCTTACAGAGAAATTACTCACGCACATGGCTCTGACCTGTGTAGGGAAAAGTAGCATTTGAAAACCAGCTAGAATCGGTGCCAGAAAGACAAGCCTGTTTGCTAATCCTACTTCCCTACAAATAGCTATAAAATTTCCCAGTCTGTATTGCTGGGATCTGTTTTGAAGCTAAAAAATAATGTTTTGTTTTGCTCTATTTAGAGATGGGGAGGGAGATAACATATTCTTGTTATTATTCCACTGGCAGTTTAGTGTGTGAGTTAAAGAATTCTTAGGGCTTTGAAAACGTTTCATGAACTTGAATGGAGCATTTGGCCAGTGGATAGTGAAAACAAATGACATTTGCTGCTACATGTAGCAGTTCCACTGTGGAAGGAAATTAAATGTTGGACTTGACCTCTTACATTGATGGAGAAGAAATCTGTCCTCAATCTTCCCAGAGAACTCCGGGAAGGAAGAGTAGAGTAAGGAGGAGAATGCATGGATGCACGTAGATACTTATGATGTTCATTATCTAAGAAGCATCTCTTCGTCTTCCTGGCATGATGATAAAGAGCATTCTTAAGTTCAAAGACCTGAAAGACTCTATAAACCTCCTCAAAGGCCTAACCCAAGAGTTCTCAACTCTCAACGCACTTACGGAGCTTGAAAAATTACTGAGGTCCAGGGCCCACTCTCAGAGACTCTGAATCAATTGGTCTGGGGTGGAGCCCAGGCAGCGGCATGTTCTAAATGTCTGTATGGAATTTAGTGTGCAACCAGCATTGAGAACCACTGTCATAACCTATCATTCCCAGGACAAACCTGGCTTGCCTCCAATTCTAATATTCTGGTCTGAATTAAGTTACCTACGAGAGAGGAGAGTCGGAATGGAAAAAGAAGAGTTAAGTGAAACCTAAAGAGATTTCCTGGCCAACCCTTCCTCTTTTTCCTCCCCTCAGTCCCTCAGCTTCAAATTATGTCTCTCTGTTGCCTGACGCCAAACTCAAACAAAAGAGTTTCGGGGTAGAGTGACTTTTAGGAGAGGGGTAGGAAACTAAAGTGCCCAGGGGCCCAGCAAGCCCCATAGATGAGGGAGGCAGCCCTGCAGGACTGTGGCAAACAACTGCCCACAGCCCCTCATTGGTTCTGACCAAGAACTGACGTGTAATTATTCAACCCCAAAGGCCCCAAAGTAATTTTCTAAAGAGGCCAAAAATACAATTTTACCTGAAATGTCACAATCTGTAAATGTTGGAAACTAACTCCTTTCTTTAGTTTTTTTTTTAAATTTTGAATGAGCTAAATAAAACACATCTGTGGGTTAAATGAAGCCCAAAGCTTACCAGCTTGTGACCCATGATTTCAAGGAACAATCCATTTTTCATGGTTCAAATCTGTAAACACCAATCTGAAGAGTGAAAACAGTGAAATACAGCTGGAACCCAAACAGTGACAGGTTTGGTTAACTTATGAAAGGGCAGGCTTGAGTCTCTTAACCAGATGATGTTCCCCAAACCACAGGTAGACAGTGCAGGCCTTGCAGTTAAGAGTTAACCCAGATGGCCTGGGTGGAGCTGGTTAAAGCTGCTTCTTTCCTGGGAATCATTTCCCTTTCATTTCCTCCCCTCATAAAAGTCCAGGTGTGCCTTCCATTTTGTCATATGTCAAAGAAGAGACTCTTTCCAAGTGATCTTCACTCCTTTGGCTACCATCTGTGCTCCCAAACCCTGCTTCTAACAGGTATGCAGTTGTCAACACCATCAATGGGAAGCATTTTACACAATAAATTCAGAATTTTCTTCTGAATTCCCTTCCCTGAGATTAGATTGATAGGATTTTGCCCAGAGAACATACAGGTAAGGCAGATCTGTGCTGACAAACCTAAAGGGTAGAAGACATACGGACCACAGCATCAATTAAACTAGTAAAGAAAAGGTAAGCACTAGATAAACTAAGTTAAAGAACTGGGACAGGAATATACTAGAGAGGGCTTCAGAAAGACAGTCTGTCGCTGGTGAAAGACAGAGGAAACCTCGTACTTCTATTTCCCTTCTCTCATCTAGGAAAGAGGGGTTTCAGAGCCCTATACTGTCTGCTTTCCATGGTTGTTTTGAGTATCAGATCATACCAATGTATGTGAAATTGGCTTGCTAACTGGGAATTCTATACAAATGTAAGGGACTCCAAGAGCCTGGCTGGGCAGTAACGCACCTTTGTGGGAGACGTGCTCTGGAGGTTCCTCTCCCCAGAAAAAGCAACTGGCGTGAGCCCCAATCACTTGGCCAACTGGGGCAGCCTGAACTGGAGACAGGCTGAGGAGGAGGAGGAAGAGACAGCAGGTCAAGGCTGCTGGACCCGATTCCTACACCCCACCGGCCACTGGCTCCACAGTGGCCACCAGGCCTTGACTGGCTGCCAGGTTGGAAACACAGAGATGGTTGTGGAAGGGAGACTCTTGTTTCTTACATTTCTCCAGCCTCCGATGACACAGCCATTCCCAGCCCTACTGGGAATGGTCATCTGGAGACCCAAGAACTGTGGCACCAGCAGCCTGACCTCCTACATCACAATAGCCACATGGTTATTATAGGATGGATTCAATACAACAGTTACTGAGGGCATACCTAATGCTTAGTACAGTTTTGTACTAGGCACTCTGAAGGATTTGAAATTATTCCCTTCTCTCCAGATGGCCACAAAGCCTAACTTTGTCGACGTTAGAAACATCAGAGAGCTACTCACTGAAAAAAATAGACCCCGAAGGATGAAAGAAAGGGTTGCATGAAGCAGGTGCCAGCTTGGGGCGCACATGTAGTCTGGAAAAGGGAGCTGAGTCGCCGTGATGCTGTGATGAGCAGGCAACATTGTATTTGTCATGCAATATCATGCCCTTTGGTGTTTGTAGAAAGGTTATAGGAAAGATCTAATGGATGTTTAATTTATTTTAGATGTCAAACTTATGTATTTTCTGAATATGGCACTGTTAGGACTGGTCAGAAATAGGATCAATTTATTATGAGTTACAAGCAGAAAAGTTAAATCAAACACAGAGCTGTATTTATTTGTTAAAGTGTTAAAATATATTCTTCTGTCAGTAAAGGTTAGAGGCGATTTGAACAGTGAGAGACCAGCATGGCCAGAGCACCAGGGTAAACCATTATAAAGTAGATAAAACCAAGAAGGGCCCTGATGGTGGAAAGGATTTTATAGGCAGAGGAAGGGGGAGATTTGGTGAGATGTGGAAAAAGAATATGAGCAGAGACATCTTTCCTTTGAAGCCATAATGGCTATAAAAACCCAGGACTTTCCCAAGTGCAAAGTTCTTTCATAGCCATTATCATTATTATTTTCATGCTCACGAAACCATATATCCATATATTGCTAGCCCATTTTACAGATTAGAAAATGAAGTTTTAGTTCTAAGGCTTGCTCAGAGAACGGAGCCAATAAATGGAAGAATCAGGTCTCTGATTCACAGCTCGGGAGTCTTTCCACCACACTTGTCCCTAAAGAGGAGCTGGGATGTGCTGAGCCCCTCACATCCTCCAGCAATGAACTTGGTGACTTCCAAAGCTTGCGCATGAGGGAGAAAGGTCAGCGAGCATTGCTGGAGGAAAGGAAGATCTCTGGGCAGGAACAAGAGGTGTGATAATAAGAAAGGGGAGGCCAATTGATAGAACCATGGAGAACAGAATGAGGAGAGTTCAGCCCTTATCCTGAAGGCAATTAATTAGCTGAGCACTTACCACTTGGAGATATCCCCAAACATACTAAACATATGTGCTGTGTGGTTCACTAGGTCTTAAAGGATAGACATGTTCTCAGACGAGGGCCCTACCCTCCCTCTCCTGTGAAAAATAATGAAAACATTGACTTGAGAGCATAGCCACCTGCAGCAGCTAAAGCCTTTTAGAAGAAAGCAATCCATCTGTGCAGATGAAAGAAGCATATACATAGAGGTAGTTTTGCTGTTGCTGGTGAGAGAGACATCAGCATACCATCAGCTCAGAAACCCAGCTATGAAGTGTAAGGAAATTTGAGAAATCCAATCTTGCAGTATTTCAGATTGCAAGGCCACAGAGGCAACAAAGAGTGTTTGCAATCAGCACCTAAAATTAACTCTTTCTCCTCTTTCTATTCGTAAGCATTATCAGGTTAGGAAATCAGACACACTGTCTCTGGTCTATTCTGAAAGGTATTTTCCTTTTGTGTGTGTCATCACACACACACAGACACACACACAAATACACGGTGTATAGAATTATTCCACCAGATGACGAGGAAAAAAGAAAAAAATCACTGCTTTCATTGCAGGATTACTAGGTGTTCTCTTGACCACTCCTCTCTTTCTTTCAGAATGTTAAGCAAATGGCAGAAGGGAAAGCCAGCTAAGTTTCAATCCTTCATAGCATGACCATGGCTGAGAACAGAGGCAGGTGAGAAAGAAAGAAAAAACATAGTAGAATGAAAACATTAGACTCAGTATCTGCAAAGATTCTGTTCGTTTTTAGAAAGAAATCATGATAGTTATGAGCTAGGGCATGAACTTTGCCCCACCTCCTACTGTTTCCTGCCTGTCACTTCCCAAGGGGTTCCTTTGGTGCCCCGCGTAATGAAGGGCCCATTATTTTTTTACATGTTAACTTTCCTCTTTACTAGCCAAACATCATACAGTGTTTCCCTGCTGATTACCAGCTGAGTGACAGTTATAAAAAAACAATCCCCGTATTTATGTTGAAGAGAAATGTGTACACACTGGAACCTCAATCAACACTCAGTGTAAGTCTAGACGGCCCATTATCTTTTGCAAAAAAGGTCTAACAGGAGGGGATGGAGACTACTTATTTGAAGGAAAAAATCCTTGAAAGAGTCAGATGATGATTGAATATTAAGAGCACAGTAATCTATAGATATCTGTTCACCTCACCTTTAATGTCTCTAAGAAACAGGGATTCCAAAATAAGATGCCAGTATCTTATAAAGCATAAAATCTTCACATGGAAGAGAAAAGGAAGGTAACTGAGCTGTAGCGGGCTGCTACTCTGTTCTAGATGCTGTGGTAGGGACCTCACCATCTCTGCTATCCTCACAACACCCTGCAACAGAGGATTCATCTCCATTTCACCCAAGCAGAGCAAAGAGATCAAGGGAGATGCCCAAGCTCACCCAGGACTTCAGACCTCAGACTTTGCACTTCTGTTCACTCATTCATTCACCTGCTCATCGATTTATTGAACAACCAACTCGGTAATGGGCTCTGTATTAGGCACCATGGATGTAAAGACAAATAAAACATACTCTCTCGCTCATGAAAGCTTTTATCTTTTGGCTGTTGTAATTTCCAAAACCACAGAAATCTTGTCGAATGACATAACCTAATGACTGCAAGAAGAGGACACTGCCTATGGTTGATGCTCCCTCTCTTCTTTTTTCTTCTTTCTCTCTTCCCCCGCTCCTTCCTTCCATGTCTTTCATTCATGAGGAGGAAAGAAGTTACAAGACTCAGTACATTAGATCCTATAGTGCAATGGATGATGGTCACTGGAACATTATGTCCCAAATCAGGGCTCCCCAGAGGACTATTCCAGGAGAGTCAATTCCAGATATATCAGAAACAAAAATGATTGCACGGTCAAGTTTGTCAAATTGGGTACATGACACTCCCCTCCAATGATTCACAGCACAACCAGCATTTTAAAGGCCACCAGATGGACTTATTTAATATCGCTCAAGCCAGCACCCCCCAAAACTTTTTCAATCGTTGGAATACTAAATAGGAATAACTTGAGTTTTCCAAATATTAGCACCTGGAGGGAGAATTGCACTGGGGCATAGTTTAATACTTTGATTGGGGAAAAATATATGGACCTTTAATCCAAAGTACCACCTTGTAGAGGAGCAGAGAATTTATTATCAGAAGACCTTGGTTCAAGTTTATAATCTGCTGTATATGAGCTAAATAAACTTAGACAAGTTACTTAACCTCTTTGAGCCTTCCCTTCCTTATGTAGTAAATGAAATGGATAATACATATCTTGCACTTATTATTGGAAAGATTAGAGATGAGGTATTATATATGTGTGTATATATGTGTAAATATATACACATATATACATACATATATATTTTTTAATGCTTGGCAAACAAATGCACATTAAATAGTGTCTATTTTAAAATACAGAACATAATACAGTTGACCCACAGCGAAAAAAATTAGAATGTGTATTCTAATCTATTGTTCCATTATTTGTGAACGTCTTTGAGTTGCCAGCCATCCCCATTTTTACCAGAGATCTTCGGAGAAATGGCATTTTATTTTTGGAAACAATTGACTAGAGTCATTCCTACATGAAATACCTTTAAAATAAGAAAATTGGCTTTTACTGTGGTTGGCACCATGGTCCAATCAACTTAACTGACTTGCGAGAGACTGAAAGGAAATTACACATAAGGAAAAAGAAAACTTGGCATGAGAAATTATTATTTTGTCAATTATTTTGTCTTTGAGTTTTTCCTTTGTATTGTATTTGCTTCGTCCTGTTGTTTTTTTTCCCACATGCTATGTGCTTGTAAATTAAACAAAAACTTTTAATTTACATTTTTCTAATTATCAAAATCAAGTTGGGGTTTCTTGACATCCTTTTACCTAAAACAAGGGATTTGCCAGGTTAGGCTCCACAGTCCTCTGTACTTCCATTTCCTAGTCTCTGCAGTAGCTAAAAGCTCAAATATAGTGAAGGGACAATTATTTTAACATTTCTTTCCTTTCCACAATTATTTGTATTCAGCATTGTAACCAAATTTACAAAAGTATTTAGACAATCTTTTTTAGTTCTTTAATTAAGAATATTATGAAGAATTAAGTAAATTTATATTTATAACCAGTTTGAGATTATCTTGAATTAGGTTACCAGAAGTCTGCATATAATAATACCATTTCTTTACAAATATATTCAAAAATGTATCTTAAAAGCTGTATATCGAAATGATATTAACAGTGGGTATGTCTGGCAAGTAAGATTATGAGTGATTTTAAACTATTTTGGCTACCTTGTATTTTCTGATTTTTCTAAAATGAACAAGTAAGCTTTCTTTAGTAAAGAAAAAAATGGGCTGCTAGGTAAAGAAAGCAGAGCAAGTGCTTGCATTTGCAGACACTGCCCCCCCAACATTCTCCACTAAAATGACAATAAAGATATAACCCATTAGAATAAAGAGAACAGGAGAAAAGACAACAACAACCAAATTTTGGAATTTAGAAAGCAGATGGCCCATGGTAATTGACTTAGCAGACCCAAGAAAGCAGAATCCTAAGCTGACAGTGGGAAAACCCATGAAAAACCCAATTTACCCTGAAGAACACCCAACAGACTCAGAAATTGGCAGCACCAGGTATCTCTGTAAGTGGGAGGTGAAGGTCAGACTAAAGCAAGATTTGGGCAAGTCTATTTAGAAGTAATGAGATCCCCAAGTCCCCTCCACTACTTTGTGTGGCCAGGCAACTACCCACCCCTCCTCCCAAGCTTCCCCAACCTATACATAATAGGATCAGATAGGTGAGAATGAGGGTACCGAGCCATACTGAAAATAAAGGGACTGAGCACATTCTGAATACCACCAACCTCTCCTTCTTTGAGCTGTTCGGACAACACAGGCAACCAGGTTTTACGCCCTCTCCAAGCAGGAAGTCAGAAGAGCTTTATCTGGTGTATCTGACCAGTTCAAAAAGAAAGACTTTAACTAACAATAGGGCTTCCCCAGTGGAACAGCCCAGTCAGCTCAAAATACAGCAACACCAACAATCTATAAGCCCCATCCAAGTGCTCCTTGGCTGTGAATTGTATTGATGGAGTACTGAGAACATAAGTACTGAAGAGAAATAAAACCAAAATTGCCCCATAAATATGTAAATATATCAGGGGGAAATGGAAAGAGTGTGGTATGTGTGTCCGTGTGGGGTGAGGACCCTGAGCGTGTCTGTCTGGGGAAATCAGAAGGCTAAATCCTCACCCTCCATTGTGGGAAGGAGCAATATAAATATGTCTTGTGGAGATACAGAGGTAAATGCTAAGACAATCTACTCAAAAAGCTGGAAGAGGTGGCCTCTGAGAAGGTAGAAATGATAGGAAGTCGGGGCCACATGGAGGCTGCTGCTCTTCAAAACAAGTTTCACTGAACTATCCGATTCATTCAGCTGTGATAAAAGCAAAATGAGCGAGACAGTTACTTTGTTTCATGATGAGGCACATGGAAATCTTAAAAATACAGGCCACGTTCTTTAAACATAATACAGTGAAATTAGATATTTATAAACCAATGTTAAAAAAAATAAAATTAACAACCTTTCCTAAAACAAACTCCTAGCAAATGAGGTGGGGCAAGAAGAGAATGTCATAAATAACCCCATATCAGGGTTAAAACAAAATCACTCCTTTCTCGATTAGTTCTGTGCCAAATAATTCAACAATAAAGGAGAAAGTTTCTGCAGCCCATCCTGTGAGACCAATGCAAACTTTCAGCTCCAGAGCTTGGTTCTCTGCTAGTCAGCTCAAAGTTAGAGTCTTGTCTTATATCATATGCCAAAACAACACTCATAACAGTTAAAAGAGTCATATACTTCTTAAAATATAGTCCAAGAAAACACAGGAAGCTGTTTAACTGATCTGAGGCTGAGGAAAGCCATTCGCACTACAAAACAATTAGTCAAATCACAAAGTAGGTATTGGCATACTTGAATACAATGATTTTTTTTAACTTCTGTATGTCTAAAAAAGAATCTAAGTTTAAAAAAATGTTGAATGATTAATTAGTAAAAATTATTAGTGATAAATATGATAAAGGATTAACATCTATATTAAATGAAAAAATACGTACAAATCGACAAGAAAAACACTAATAGGTCAATAGAAAAAGAGGAGAAAGAACATTAGCGGAAAATTCTTAAAACAACAAAGTAGATGCTAAGCATCTGAAAAATGGAAACCATGTTCGACTTATTTTTTTTAAATACAAATTAAAATTCCTATCACATGGAAATATATTTTTAAAGGTATTACATAATACTAGTAGGAGTGAGAAAAGCAAGTATTTTTATATATTGCTATTGGAAATTTAACTTGGAAAGCTATTTGGCAATAAGAATTAAGAGCCATAAAAGTGTTCATACTTTTGAATCAATAATACCACTTCCAGAAATCTATCCTAAGTAAATGGGGGATGTAGTAAAAGATTTATGTACAAAAATATTTATCACTCAATTATAATCCCACAATACAGAAAAGATTCAGTAAATTACAGTAAGGCCCTGTAACAGAATATTAGGTAGAAATTAAAAGTCATATTTCTGAAGAATATTTAATAGCATACGTAAATGTTTATGACAAAATATTAATGTTAAAAACACATGGTACAAATTATATATAGTAATGATTCCAACTTTGTAATATTCACATATATCAAACTCTGTTATACATGCATATTATTCTATACGTGTATTCAAAAATACTAGAAGGAAATAAATGAAGGATAGTAATAGTTAACCTCAAGTAAAAGGATCATGGGTGAATTCTACTTTCCTTTTACTTTTCTAAGTTTTCCAAACATTTTTATGGTATGAATTGCTTTCAACTGACAAATGTAAAAGACGTAAAACTGTGACTAACTTTACCATAAAATACACAATGACAACATATATATAACCCAAATTCAAATTTTTCATAATTCTGCATTTTTGAAAATTTGGACACAGATTGAAGTGTGACACTGCTTGGTAAATACTTCATAAAAGACATAATTCATGAATATGCATGAATACAATTATGAAAGGAAATATAAAGGCTTACGCTTATTGTTTACCATGTGCAAAGCACTATAACCAAATATTTGTCCTGCATTCTCTCATCTATGAGGTTCTCATTATGAAGTCCCCTTTTATGGAGGAGGAAACTGAGATTAAAAGGTTAAGTGGCTATTAAAGGTCACCCTGCTAGGAAGTATGCTTGCCAAGCCTCACAGTAAAGACTGACTCCAGGTGCACAGCTTTTGACCTCTTCATGGATCTCAATCCTGACTACATAGTCCAACAATCAGAGGAGTTTAGAAAAATAAATCCAATGCCCAGACCCCACCCTCGAACAATTAAATCAGAATCTCCGGGAATAAAGACAAGGATTCTTAAAAGAACTCTCCATATAAATTTAAGGTGTAACCAGATTGAGAATCTGCAAGTCTAGCCAAAGTTTCTCAACTTGTAGTTATGACTGCCAGGAGGCTCTGCCAGATTCTGATGCATCAAGCCTTGGATGGGATCAGGGATCTGCATCCTTTACACACACTTCAGAGAGTTTAGTTCTCAAGCAGGTGGTCCACAGCTTGCCATTCGATTAAAGATTAGTATGCTCTATTGAAAATACATAGATATGTATGGGTACACATACATATGTACATGCACATATGTGTGGATGTGTGTACATATACATTTGTTCCTAAATAGGCCAGTGTGGAAAACACCAAGATTATTTTCCTATACTTTGCTACTCAAAATGTGACACACAAACCAACAGCATTTGTGTCACCTGGGAACTAATTAGAATCACAGGATTTCAGGCCCTATCCCAGACCTACTAAATCATAATCTGCATTTTAATAAGATCGCACGTAATACACACACACGCGCGTGCACAGTAAAGTTACAGGAACACTATTCTAAATCCAAATAAAACTAGCTATGTCCATGCCTGGCAGAATGAGTAAGGAGTCCAACTGTCTTAATTTGTTGAGGACTCCTCCCTCATCTTTGGGATCCTAGGACCACCTGGGGGTTTACGTTGTCTGGGAAGACTGGAGAAGGTCCTCTGCTGCTTGAAGAAGCATCTTGGTGGTCACCCTGAGAGGCCCCTTGTCTAAGCAAGCACAATCCACTGGAAGGTGGCAGCTGCTGTGCTTGCAGTATCTCTCGTCTTTATACCCCAGACCCTTTGCCTGTGGACAAACATTACTTAGTGTAACATCCTGGACATTCATACTTCCATCCCCCCATCAGTGGGCCTGCTGTTTCTGTGACATGACACAGGAAAGGGCTCAGTTCAGCTTTTAGAGCTAGCCACACTTCTTGTTCACCACATCACAGGAAATTCCAGCCTCCTCCCTTAGAAATCCTAGGGCTTCCCAACAAAGACTTGCCAGGGGCTTTCTTTAGCTGACCATAGAAATCCAAAGAAGCAACTAATTGTCTGGAGATGAGGGAGGCCAGAATATAGATACTGCCCATGGTTTCAAGAGGGTGGAATCATTGCTTTTCCACTTTTCTTCAGTCTCCTAACCAAAAAGAAAGCAGGAAAAAAAATGGCATATCAAGAAATCATCCCTCATTATATTATTTGTATGCATTTTATATCTTCAGGGAGAAATTTTAAGCATTCTCAGGAATTTCTGAGATATCTATATGTATAAAATCAATCGATATGCCACTTACAAATTAGCACTGTATCTTATCCTAAGCCTCCTGATTGCTACTAATAAGAATGGTTTGAATGAATGGGTAAATGAACAAAGGAACAAATGCAGTAATAGATGATATTTTTCAGCCGCAGTTATATTATTTTCAAATCAGTATTTCGTGTATTCATATTGCCGTTCTCTCAAATAATGATACTGTATTATAGTCCTTTTCCCCACTTACCTTCCATATGACACTTGTTAAGTGTTAATATAAATAACATTGAACCAAATCAAATGTGGGATCTAGATGGAAGGAGCACAGGCCTCTCCAACCTTTGTCCATACCTGGCTTACCATAAAACAGACCTTAATAGGTTTAGAGGTATGTTTAAATGCTTGGTGGTTTTGTGATTCAGATTAAAGATCCAGCTCTGAGAGACAAGAATCCATCAACAGTTGCTTCCACATGAAATACTACAGAAAGAACCTAAAATCCAGGTCTACAGGGAGAAAGACAAACTCTCTAGTCCAGTATACAACCAGCTCAAATGATTATCTGTCTAATGAAGTGCACTTACTGCAGTAGCTTTGGGACTTGTTTGGTTAACTGTCCTTTCTACAGCCATAGTAAAGATCCAAAGTGCTTTGACCCCAACACCTGCCATAGAAAGAACAGATGACTCTCAACCCAGAGGTCTTGGTTTTCAACAGGATGCTTGTGACTCAAATTATTCATGGAGTGACTCTGCTGTGGTGATTAAAGCAAAGTGGTAATACTTTGCATATGTCTGTGCTATAGGTATTTTTCATGGCATAACTGCAAATTTCTTATAGGGATACCCAGACTAGGGTAAGTGAGAGGGACAAATCTTGCAACTCAATAAAAGAGGGCAAATTTAGAAGGAAAATCTTGGTGGCAGCAAGCCAGAAGCTAAAAAGAGTGAACAGAATTGCATCATAAAATTTTGTGGGTGATGATATACAAAATGACAAAAAATAAAATATTATCACTTAGTATGTCTCTTAATTAAGCCCATGGATTGTACATTCTACAAACACCTATATATCATAAAGAACTCACAGGGGGGTACCATGGTATATTCAAAATATATATAGTCTCCGCAGGGGAAAATAATTGAGAGCAGAGAAATGAACCCTTGCTTACACAGTCAACTAATATTTGACAAGGGAGCTAAGAATACTCAATGGGCACAGGAGAGTCCCTTCAATAAATGGTGTTGGGAAAATTGCACAGCTACCTGCAGAAAAATGAAATTGGACCCCTGTCTACACAGCTCACAAAATTTAACTTGACATGAATTAATGATTTAAACATAAGAACTGAAATTGTAAAACTCCTAGAAGAAAACACAGGGAAAGGTTCCTTGACATTAGTCTTGGCAATGATTTTTTGGATATGACACCAAAAGCATGAGCAAGAAAACGAAAAATTAGTAAGTGGGACCATATCAGACTAAAAAGTTTCGGCAGCAAAGGAAACTGTCAACAAAATGAAAAGGCAACCTACAGAACAGGAGAAAATATTTGCAAATAGTATATCTGATAAAGGGTTAAGATCCAAAATATGTAAAGAACTGATACAACTCCATAGCAAAAAAACAAACAATACAATTTAAAAATTGGCAGAGGAACTGAATAGACATTTTTCCAAAGAAGACATATAGATGGCCAACAGGTAAATGAAATGGTACTCAACATCACTAATCATTAAGAAAATGCAAATCAAGCCACAATGAGGTATCACCTCACAACTGTTAGAATGGCTACTATCAAAAAGACAAGAGATAAAAGTGTTGGTAGGATATGGAGAAAAGGGAACCATTGCACACTGTTGATAAGAATGTAAATTAGTGTAGCCACTGGGAGAAACAGTATGGAGGTTCCTCAAAAAATTAAAAATGGAACTATCATATGATCCAACAATTCCACTTCTGGGTATATATCCCAAGGAAACAAAAACAGGATCTCAAAGAGATATCTACACTCCCATGTTCATTGCAGCATTATTTATGACAGTCAAGATATGGAAACAACCTAAGTGTTCATCAAGAGATGAATGGATAAGGAAGATGTGATATAAAAATCACACACACACACACACACACACACACGGAGCTGCCCTTTGAACAACACAGGTTTGAACTGTGAGGGTCCACTTTTACGCAGATTTTTTTTTTTTTGGCGGTACGCGGGCCTCTCACTGCTGTGGCCTCTCCCGTTGCGGAGCACAGGCTCTGGACGCGCAGGCTCAGCAGCCAAGGCTCACGGACCCAGCCGCTCCGCGGCATATGGGATCCTCCCGGACCGGGGCACGAACCCGCGTCCCCTGCATCGGCAGGCAGACTCTCAACCACTGCGCCACCAGGGAAGCCCCAGATTTTTTTTCAATGGTAAATATTACAGTACTACAAAATCTGAGGTTGGTTGAATCTTCAGATGCAGAACCTCGGATACAGAGGAATCATGGACGTGGAGGAATCGTGGTGTATATGGAGGAAGCTAATATACAGAGAGATGACCATATGTTTTACTCAGATTTTCCACTACACAGAGGGTCAGCGCCCCTAACTCACAAGTTAAGGGTCAACTGTACTTGAAAGTTGCTAAGAGAGTATATTTTAAATATTTTAACCACAGAAAAGACATGTTTAATGATGTGATGTGATGGAGGTGTTAGCTAATGCTATGGTGGTAATTATTTTGCAATATATAAGGGTATCAAATCAACACACTGTACACCCTAAATTTACACAATGTTATATGTCAATGATATCACAATAAAGCTGGAAATAAATAAAGAGAAATGAATAAATAGGTTCTGAGAAAATTATCAAATAAAATATATTCAAGGGGGGAATATATATATATATATATACACACACACACACACACATATATATGTGGGGGGTAAGTGTATGTGTGTGTGCATATATTCTTTTAAAAAGGTGTTTATTCAATTTGTTTTCTAAAGATAATGGTTTAAATATTTAAAGATAAATTATTCATTTCATAGAATAATTGTTTTCATAAATTAAATAAGTAACCCTTAATTGGTATGCCTTAGATATTCTGAGCTTTGGAATTCCCTTAAAAGAGTGCCCATCTTAAAGAATATTGTGTGGAAAATTCATTTCATACACTATAAACTCTCCAGCATTTTGTGTTGGAGTGTAACTTTCTACTTCTCTAGTTGAATGTCACAAACCATGCAGAATATATCTAAGAATACACCTGGAAAATTTAAAGGCCTTGAGTTTTAAGGAAAAAAATGTTTCACTAATCTTCAGCATTTTATTCTCAGGAAAGGCAGAGCAATAAAGACTCTGTAAACATCATTTAAAAAATTTCCTAAGAGTTCAAAAAGTTAAGGAATTTTGAAACAAAGATTTCACTGAACAAAGAATTCCTAAAGTACTACCCTTGCAAAGTAGCTAGTACATCTATTTTAAGTAAAACTGTATTTTGTTTAAAGAAAATTGGAAATAACTCCCTAGCCAACTCACTCAAACTCCCATCATGTATATCATTACCGAGAAATATCTCAAAAATGCAAAAGATCAATCATGTGTGGCTGCTTAGTTGGTTAAAGTTCCCATGAATCTTTCTATCCATGTGGATTTTCTACTTCTTGTCTGTTCTTTACAGGTTAAATCTAGCCAGGCATCATGAAAATTCATGTTTATCATGAAATTGGGAGAAAATGGCTGCATTCACAGAAATCCAATACCAGTTCTGGAAATAAGACCCAAGGGCAATTCTTCCATATGGTAGACCAGTTACATGTCTGCCATGTACCAGAGTACATGGTTGGTTTGTAAGCACCTGGAAGATGACGACTCCACCTAACTCATCCCTATATCCACAGCACCAAGCACAGGGCTTGGCACGGAGCTGATGCTCAATAAACATTAAAATAAACAGAATATGAGTTTTAAACATCCACGTTTATTTAAGCATCCACAAAATGCTAAATAAAGCCTACCACAGAACCATTCAGGAACTTATATGCTACCTCTGCTTTACCCAACTGTATTCTCAATAATGTGAAACTACGAGAGAAATATACAATACAGCATCTGCTCTTGAGAGGCAGGGCTGAGACAAGTGTTGAGAGCATAAAAATTGGAATCAGACAGTTCTGGGTTCCTAGTCTGGCTTTGCTACTTGGCTAAGTTATTAACCAGTCTGAGCTCCCACCTCCTCAACTCTGAAATGGGATAATAATGTACTTTACAGAGTTACTGTGACACTTAGAGGTGATATACATAATTAATGTGCTTAATACCAAATAGGTACCTAATTATCACTACTATTACTAGATACAAAGGTTTGGAAAAATTAATGTAAAATTGTTATAGAATACACAAGACAAGCACTGAATTATGTAGAACTGTCTACAAAAGCAATAGGAGTCTAGAGAGGTGGGCTAGAGTAGTCAGGTAAGTCTTTACAGAAAAGGCAAGGAGGTGAGCTGAACCTTGAAGAGTAGGCAAGTTCAGCAGGGACAATGATGGTGGGAGCAGAGGCCAGCAAAGGTAACAAAAGATGGTGGCTGAGTGAATGATGGGTACAGGGGAGCAAAGCGTGTACATAAAGGAAAAGCAGAGGAAAGGGCTATACTGCGGGTGGGACCACGTTAGAAGCAGAACACCTGGTTTCTCAATGATAAGCTAGAGGAAGTCTTTCTGTTTGATTTTTTCCTGAGCAATGATTTTCCTAAATGCATCAAAATTAGAGAATGAGGTTGAGACTATCTCTAATAAAAGGAGTTGTCATAAAGAAAAGTTATGGGGAAGAAGGTAAAGAGACTTTGTGGTCCTACAATTCTTGACCACTCAACACTGCATTTTTTTCAGGAACTTGGGTCTCTGAAGCAATACATTAATTATCATTTGTAATTCTGTTGTATCAGTAAGTAGGACTTCCACACCCACTTACTTAAACAGCATCTCAATACAACCAGTGTTCGATGAGAACTGGGGACACTTCAGATGACCAATGCACCAAATATGTCCATATTCTTCTACCCCAAACAACCCAGGGACAGTTTGTAGAAGTCTACAGCACGTAACCAGTGCCAAAGAAAAACCCTGACTGAGTCCTCCCACGTCAGAGTAAAAAAGAACTGGAGCAAAGGCTATAGAACCCCTCATTACTCACAAAACCCCCCTCTGGAAAAAACCAGCAGGCATGGAGAGTTTATACAACGAGAAAGTTGTTACATAATTCAGTTAAGGAGGCCCAATCCCAGAAAGACTTTTGAGAACTGAGGGTCTCAAAGACCTCACTGGCATCTGCAAAGGTAGATCTTAATGTTTTCAGTCTTGTGTTCATGAGGGAACAATCAAATGAGGAAATATAATTGATCATTGCCAATGTCAATATTGTTCTAACAGTTCTCCTAATGCTTTCAGCTGACCAGGCATGGAATCACAAAGGCAGAATCTCCTAAAGGCAGAAGTTCACTGTTCTAATGCAGATTTTTCACCAGGCCATCTTTTCATGTAAATCACATACGAGAGCAGCAGGCCCCCAGCCAGCATGTGAGCTGTGAGGTTTCAAACACCAAAATCTGACCCAGACGCTGGAGTAAAGCCCTTTGTTCTCTCAGCAAATATGGCAGACTCATAAGGGAGAAATGCGAGGTTTATTTTCACAAACAAGACATTTTTCCAGCATGTTCCCCTCCCACCCTAGACAGGCTGCAGAGTTCTGATGTGAAGGCTGAGCTCTCTCTCCCAGGTGAGGATGTGGCACCCTCCACTGTGCTTGAATGGCTCAGCTCTCACCACCTGCCATCCCATTTATTTTCCAAATCTCTTTTGCTAGAAAGTTAGCAAAAGCTTTCCTTTTCTTCCCCTCAAGATCAGAGACACATCTGCAGATGTAATTGTCAAATTATGGACGCACCAATATAATCTGTTGATGTTACTATTTTTCTTTTCACACACATGCTGAGCAGTGAAGATTGTAGGGATACATGAAAAGCCAAACAGGACCAAGGAGGGTTTTATGAGCAGAGAGAGGAAGAGCGAGAGGAAAGAGGATGCAGGGGGTAGGGGAGGGGGAAGGGAGAAGAGGGAATAGAGCCAGAGAAACAGAGAGACAGAGAACAAAGCCCAAGCAGGAAAAAAGTTCTCATAAACCTTAACTGCCCTCATCAACCTTCATCTCTTGTCAAGAGTTCCTCACGAGTTTTTTACACATGAAACTTAACTCCAGCCTGTTTAGTTAATTATAAAAAAACAACATGGAAACCATTATTTCAGCGTGTAAATTTATTCACCAGGTGTTGTCCACCCACTGCCCTCCTGTTTTCAAGCTGACAAGAGTAGCCTGAGGCATGTGAAAAGCCAGGCATCCACAGGGAGCTGTCACATTATTCCAAAAGATGCCAGGTGGAGGAAGCAAGGCTCCCTTTCCCCCACCCTACTGGGTTTGAATTTTAAAAAGGTACCTACTTGGTGAGGCCAGGGCTGTATCCCAGGGTCAGTGTTAAGAAGGAGTTATCTGACTTGAAGTCTGATTAAGTGTCCTACAGACAGAAAGACACACACACACACACACACACACACACACACCTCAGGGGTGTCTTGGGAGCCTGCATACTACTGTCTGAGCTCAAAGAAAAGGGCTGCCTGACTCCCAACAAACCTCTTCTATTGGCCACCTGTCCTAGGTTGGGTCGCCTAAAAGCAAAAGGAAGAGAGGGATTCTCATGGAGTCTCAGGAGAAATCTGTAAGGGACTGAGGAGAGCAGGATTGTGCAGGGGAAGAAGCTAAGCATAGATGTGGTTTCAGCTAATGTGAGGCTTCGGCCTAATGTCACTGGCAGCCCTGAAGCATGAATTGCAACTCAGATACCCCCAATTACTACTCCCATAACATGCAGTCACTGGTTGTGGGTCATGCCTGCAGGAGGAGAGAGATGCATAATCCCCTATCTCCTGAGGGGTTTCCCTGCATATGAATGAACTGTGAACCTTAGTAGCCAACACTTAAAGCAGCAGGAGATGGGTGCTCTGGCCCAGTAAGAGGAGCTAGGCAGGGTACCACCCGTAGCTCATGTGACCTGCCCCTTGTACTGCTCAGAGCCCTGTCTTTCCCATATTAAGTTCATCCGTCCAGACACAGTTTCTCCAGGAGTCAGATTACTCAATGTTTCTATGGACAAAATGAAGAATAGTTTGAACAAGTACAGTGCCAGCTGCTCAGTTAGTCCTGAACCAAAAATGATACTCATCAATGCATTACCCTCCTCTACCACCATTCTAGATCCTCTCACCCTCAGCTAGCACTTCTGCTGAGCTAGGTGATTTGACTGGTGGAGGGTTCAGACCTCACCCTTGAAAAATCTGGGCCCCTGCTTATCATGTCTTTATCAGATCAAGCTGCTTTAATTGCCCATTTCCACTTAGAACCAAACACAGAAGGAAGGTCCCAATCATCTGAATGCAAAACATCTTCCTCCCCACCAGCATGACAAAGCAGCTGCCCCACTTCCTACGATGATCAGTTATCCCTAATTCCTATCTTTGCCTGCTCTTCTCCTGGGAAGAGGAGCCCAAAGTGACTGGTCACAGCCATAACTTTAAATTAGAATCAGAACCTATAGATCCACAGAACCTAAAATTGCAGAGATAGGAAGCAAAAATTCCCCAAGTGGATCACTGGAATTGATGGGGAGCGGGACCATTCCTATTTTCATTCCCAGGATTAAAGACCCATATATTCTACCCAAGAGCCATGGGTCAAGATGTATTTTACCCAAGAGCCATGGGTCAACATGTATAGCACATCCTGGAAGAGCTTCAAGATAGCAGAAGAGTGAGACGTGGAGATCACCTTCCTCCCCACAAATACATCAGAAATACACCTACATGTGGAACAACTGCTACAGAACACCTACTGAACGCTGGCAGAAGACCTCAGACCTCCCAAAAGGCAAGAAACTCCCCACGTACCTGGGTAGGGCAAAAGAAAAAAGAATAAACAGAGACAAAAGAATAGGGACGGGACCTGCACCAGTGGGAGGGAGCTGTGAAGGAGGAAAGGTTTCCACACACTAGAAGCCCCTTCGCGGGCGGAGACTGCGGGTGGCGGAAGCGGGGGAGCTTCGGGGTGCCGAGGGCAAAGCGGCAAGATTCCCGCAGAGGATCGGTACCGACCAGCACTCACCAGCCCGAGAGGCTTGTCTGCTCACCCGCCGGGGCGGGCGGGGGCTGGGAGCTGAGGCTCGGGCTTCGGTCGGATCGCAGGGAGAGGACTGGGGTTGGCTGTGTGAACACAGCCTGAAGGGGTAAGGGTGTCCCGGCTAGCCGGGAGGGAGTCCGGGAAAACGTCTGGACCTGCCTAAGAGGAAAGAGACTTTTTCTTGCCTCTTTTGTTTCCTGGTGCGCGAGGAGAGGGGATTCAGAGCGCCGCTTAAAGGAGCTCCAGAGACGGGCGCGAGCCGCGGCTATCAGCGCGGACCCCAGAGATGGGCATGAGATGCTGAGGCTGCTGCCGCTGCCACCACGAAGCCTGTGTGCGAGCACCAGTCACTCTCCACACCTCCCCTCCCGGGAGCCTGTGCAGCCCGCCACTGCCAGGGTCCCGTGATCCAGGGACAACTTCCCCAGGAGAACATACGGCGTGCCTCAGGCTGGTGCAACGTCACGCTGGCCTCTGCCGCCGCAGGCTCACCACGAACTCCATACCCCTCCCTCCTGCTGGCCTGAGTGAGCCAGAGCCCCCAAATCACCTGCTCCTTTAACCCCGTCCTGTCTGAGCAAAGAACAGATGCCCTCAGGTGACCTACATGCAGAGGCGGGGCCAAATCCAAAGCTGAACCCCGGGAGCTGTGGGAACAAAGAAGAGAAAGGGAAATCTCTCCCAGCAGCCTCAGGAGCAGCGGATTAAATCTCCACAATCAACTTCATCGGTGGTCAACGAATCATCCCAAATTGAGGAGGTGGACTTTGGGAGCAACGATATTTTTTTTTCCCTTTTTCTCTTTTTGTGAGTGTGTATGTGTATGATTCTGAGCGTGATTTTGTCTCTATAGCTTTGCTTTTACCATTTGTCCTAGGGTTCTGTCTGTCCATTTTTTTTGTTTTGTTTTTTTAGTATAGTTTTTAGTGCTTCTTATTATTGGTGGATTTGTTTTTTGGTGCAGTTGCTCTCTTCTTTCTTTCTTTCTTTTTTTATTACTTAAAAAAATTTTTTAATTTTTTTAATTTTAATAACGTTTTATTTTATTTTATCTTTTTCTTTCTTTCTTTCTTTCTTTTTTCTCCCATTTATTCTGAGCCGTGTGGATGACAGGCTCTTGGTGCTCCAGCCAGGGGTCAGGGCTGTGCCTCAGATGTGGGAGAACCAAGTTCAGGACACTGGTCTACAAGAGACCTCCCAGCTCCACATAATATCAAACGGCGAAAATCTCCCAGAGATCTCCATCTCAACGCCAAGACCCAGCTCCACTCAACGACCAGCAAGCTACACTGCTGGACACCCTATGCCAAACAACTAGCAAAACAGGAACACAATCCCACTCATTAGCAGAGAGGCTGCCTAAAATCATAATAAGGTCACAGACATCCCGAAACACACCACCAGATGTGGACCTGCCCACCAGAAAGACAAGATCCAGCCTCAGCCACCAGAACACAGGCACTAGTTCCCCTCCACCAGGAAGCCTACCCAACCCATTGAACCAACCTTAGCCACTGGGGAAAGACACCCAAAACAACGGAAACTACGAACCTGCAGCCTGCGAAAAGCAGACCCCACAGAGTAAGTTAAGCAAAATGAGAAGACAGAGAAAAACACAGCAGATGAAGGAGCAAGGCAAAAACCAACCAGACCTAACGAATGAAGAGGAAATAGGCAGTCTACCTGAAAAAGAATTCAGAATAATGATAGTAAAGATGATCCAGGGCTTCCCTGGTGGCGCAGTGGTTGAGAGTCTGCCTGGTGATGCAGGAGACACAGGTTTGTGCCCCATTCTGGGAAGATCCCACATGCCTCGGAGCGGCTGGGCCCGTGAGCCATGGCCGCTGAGCCTGCGTGTCCAGAGCCTGTGCTCCACAGTGGGAGAGGCCACAACAGTGAGAGGCCCATGTACCACAAAAAAAAAAAAGATAATCCAAAATCTTGGAAACAGAATGGAGAAAATACAAGAAACGTTTAACAAGGACTAGACGAGCTAAAGAGCAAACAAACAGTGATGAACAACACAATAAATGAAATTTAAAATTCTCTAGAAGGGATCAATAGCAGAATAACTGAGGCAGAAGAACAGATAAGTGACCTGGAAGATAAAATACTATAAATAACTACTGAAGAGCAGAATAAAGAAAAAAGAATTGAGGACAGTCTCAGAGACCTCTGGGACAACATTAAATGCACCAACATTCGAATTATAGGGGTCCCAGAAGAAGAAGAGAAAAAGGGACTGAGAAAATATTTGAAGAGATTATAGTTGAAAACTTCCCTAATATGGGAAAGGAAATAGTTAATCAAGTCCAGGAAGCACAGAGATTCCCATACAGGAAAAATCCAAAGAGAACCACGCCAAGACACATATTAATCAAACTATCAAAAATCAAATACAAAGAAAACTATTAAAAGCAGCGAGGGAAAAACAACAAATAGCACACAAGGGAATCCCCATAAGGTTAACAGCTGATCTTTCAGCAGAAACTCTGCAAGCCAGAAGGGAGTGACAGGACATATTTAAAGTGATGAAGGAGAAAACCTACAACCAAGATTACTCTACCCAGCAAGGATCTCATTCAGATTTGACGGAGAAATTAAAACCTTTACAGACAAGCAAAAGCTAAGAGAATTCAGCACAACCAAACCAGCTTTACAACAAATGCTAAAGGAACTTCTCTAGG
>NC_041222.1:44458208-44458660 GCF_002837175.3 Physeter macrocephalus | reverse complement strand
GGGTCACAAATCAAGCCTTGGTAAATTTAAGAAAACTGAAATTGCATCAACTATCTTCTCCTACCACAATGGATAGAGCATATCTTGGGTCACAAATCAAGCCTTGGTAAATTTAAGAAAACTGCAATTGCATCAACTATCTTCTCCTACCACAACGCTATGAGACTAGATATCAATTACAGGAAAAAATCTGTAAACAATACAAACACATGGAGGCTAAACAATATACTACTTAATAACCAAGAGATCAGTGTAGAAATCAAAGAGGAAATCAAAAAATACCTAGAAACAAATAATAATGAAAACACGACAACCCAAAACCTGTGGGATGTAGCAAAAGCAGTTTTAAGAGGGAAGTTTATAGCAATACAATCCTACCTCAAGAAAAAAGAAACATTTCAAATAAACAACCTAACCTTACACCTAAAGCAATTAGAGAATGAAGAACCAGC
>NC_041222.1:44457023-44458131 GCF_002837175.3 Physeter macrocephalus | reverse complement strand
AACAGACCAATCACAAGCACTGAAATTGAAACTGTGATTAAAAATCTTCCAACAAACAAAAGCCCAGGACCAGATGGCTTCACAGGCAAATTCTATCACATTTAGAGAAGAGCTAACACCTATAACTTTCTCAAACTCTTCCAAAATATAGCAGAAGAAGGAACACTCCCAAACTCATTCTACAAGGCCACCATCACCCTGATATCAAAACCAGACAAAGATGCCCCAAAGAAAGAAAACTACAGGCCAATATCACTGATGAACATAGATGCAAAAATCCTCAACAAAATACTAGCAAACAGAACCCAACAGCACGTTAAAAAGATCAATACACCATGATCAAATGGGGTTTATCCCAAGAATGCAAGGATTCTTCAATATATGCAAATCAATCAATGTGATACACCATATTAACAAATTGAAGGAGAAAAACTATATGATCATCTCAATAGATGCAGAGAAAGCTTTCAACAAAATTCAACACCCATTTATGATAAAAAAATACCCTCCAGAAAGTAGGCATAGAGGGAACTTTCCTCAACATAATAAAGGCCATATATGACAAACCCACAACCAACATCGTCCTCGGTGGTGAAAAACTGAAACCATTTCCACTAAGATCAGGAATAAGACAAGGTTGCCCACTCTCACCACTATTATTCAACATAGTTTTGGAAGTTTTAGCCACAGCAATCAGAGAAGGTATAAAAATAAAAGGAATCCCAACCAGAAAAGAAGAAGTAAAGCTGTCACTGTTTGAAGATGACATGATACTATACATAGAGAATCCTAAAGATGCTACCAGAAAACTACTAGAGCTAATCAATGAATTTGGTAAAGTAGTAGGGAAACACTCCCATTTACCACTGCAACAAAAAGAATAAAATATCTAGGAATAAACCTACCTAAGGAGACAAAAGACCTGTATGCAGAAAACTATAAGACACTGATGAAAGAAATTAAAGATGATACAAACAGATGGAGAGATATACCAAGGTGCTGGATTGGAAGAATTAACACTGTGAAAATGACAATCCTACCCAAAGCAATCTACAGATTCAATGTAATCCCTATTAAACTACCAATGGCATTTTTCACAGAACTAGAA
>NC_041222.1:44437157-44456854 GCF_002837175.3 Physeter macrocephalus | reverse complement strand
GACTTCAGACTATATTACAAGGCTACAGTAATCAAGACAGTATGGTACTGGCACAAAAACAGAAATATAGATCAGTGGAACAGGATAGAAAGCCCAGAGATAAACCCACACACATATGGTCACCTTTTCTTTGATAAAGGAGGGAAGGATATACAGTGGAGAAAAGACAGCCTCTTCAATAAGTGGTGCTGGGAAAACTGGACAGCTACATGTAAAAGTATGAAATTAGAACACTCCCTAACACCACACACAAGAATAAACTCAAAATGGGTTAAAGACCTAAATGTAAGGCCAGACACTATCAAACTCTTAGAGGAAAACATAGGCAGAACACTCTATGACATAAATCACAGCAAGATCTTTTTTGACCCACCTCCTAGAGAAATGGAAATAAAAACAAAAATAAACAAATGGGACCCAGTGAAACTTAAAAGCTTTTGCACAGTAGGGGAAACCATAAACAAGACAAAAAGACAACCCTGAGAATGGGACAAAAGAGTTGCCAATGAAGCAACTGACAAAGGATTCATCCCCCAAATTTACAAGCAGCTCATGCAGGTCAATATCAGGAAAACAACCCAATCCAAAAATGGGCAGAAGACCTAAATAGACATTTCACCAAAGAAGATATACAGATTGCCAACAAACATATGAAGGACTGCTCAACATCATTAATCATGAGAGAAATGCAAATCAAAACTACAATGAGATATCATCTCACACTGGAGGAGTCATGTGCCACAATGTTCATTGCAGCTCTATTTACAATAGCCAGGACACGGAAGCAACCTAAGTGTCCATCAACAGATGAATGGATAAAGAAGATGTGGCACATATATACAACGGAATATTACTCAGCCAAAAAAAGAAACAAAATTGAGTCATTTGTAGTGAGGTGGATGGACCTAGAGTCTGTCATACAGAGTGAAGTAAGTCAGAAAGAGAAAAACAAGTACCGTTATGCTAACACATATATACGGAATCTAAAAAACAGACAAAAAAATGGTCATGAAGAACCTAGGGGCAAGACAGGAATAAAGACGCAGACAGACTAGAGAATGGACTTGAGGATACAGGGAGCAGGAAGGGTAGACTGGGACATAGTGAGAGAGTGGCGTGGACATAAATACACTACCAAATGTAAGATAGATAGCTAGTGGGAAGCAGCCACATAGCACAGGGAGATCAGCTCGGTGCTTTGTGACCACCTAGAGGGGTGGGATAGGGAGCGTGGGGTGGAGGGAGACACAAGAAGGAAGAGATATGGGGATATATGTATAGGTATAACTGATTCACTTTGTCATAAAGCAGAAACTAACACACCATTGTAAAGCAATTATACTCCAATAAAGATGTTTAAAAAAAAAAAAAAAGATGTATAGCACATCCTAAAGGGTCTCACTCCAGCTCCAAGGATATAATCTACAAGATGACATTTCAGCTGTTACCTTCAAAAAGTCATTCCACCATATTAGGCCTGCAATTTCTAGATGGTATGGTGTGAGGTATGACCAGTGTATCCCAAGATCAATGTCATGGCTATTTTGCAGTAGATTGGGTCCCCTTGATTCAAGGCAATGTTTTTCAGGGTCCCTGTCAGTTTTTTAGATAATCTGTAAGCCCTCAGATTGCCACACCAATGGAGTCATTGTGGGCAGGAAAGGAAAACCCACACCTAGAATATGTGTTAATTCTGTGCAGGATAAATTGTTGATTTTTTTTCAGATGGAAAAGTTTCAGGGTAATCAAATTGTCAGTAAGTTGGCCAAGGACAGGGCTGGCTGACATGCTGTCCACGTGGTTATTTAGTGATACTTCTGCCGTGGATATTCTCTGGTGGCATCACTATGCACTACAAAGCCCCTCACACTTTACCACCCCCATAGGCCCATCCACATGCTTCTTTCACAGACCACCTTGTCCCCAGTCTTCTAACCATGCTCTTTCCAGGCCCCTGACCACTCATTAATTCTCCAATGCCCTTAAGTCTGTGCCTATGTTTACGTCTGACCACTTCTCCCTCCATACAAAATGAGTGACCAGCTTCCCTAACTGAAGCTCTGCCCTCCATGACGATTTCCCTCCTTTGGGTCCATTCCTCGGTGGGGTGGTAGTGCAATAGCTATTTGGGGTTTGAACCAACGTACTGCACCAATCCCTCCATGAACCAAGCTCAGGGCTTTTCCTCTTCTATCAGCTGGTCATGGAGAACCCACAGGGGTGAACTGAGAAGAGGCATTAGTGCAGAAGTGGTAGGTGGCATGGGACCTGCACCATCTGCTCACTCTGCTATTTGTGCCCTCTGAACCCACTCAAGTCCACACTAAATGGAACACTTCCTTCTTACAATGAGTCATTTTCTCAGTGGGTCTGACATACCGAGCTCATAAGTGGATGGTTCTGACCACGTGGTCCCTTGCTCTCCCAGAATTAGACACTCAGTCTCTTTTTGGGTCTCAAAGCTTGCCAACAGTTGCTTTTCAAATAGTAATAGTTTTCTGCCACAGATGATATGGCCTAGCACAGGAATCCTAGTGGTCTGTGCTGTGACGCTCCACCCGGGCTGGACAGAAGCTCCATGTGACTTCTTTACCTACAACAGACTCCTCTAAGACCATGGAATCTGCAAATTCATATGACTCAAGAGGCAGGACTCTGTACCACAGCCTAGGTCAGTGGCCAGTGCAGAGCTCTTTCTCCTCTGAGGCCCGCCCCAGCCTAGCAGGCTGCTGCTCCTCCTGGTACAGTTCAGAACAATATTCCCAGGTGTGGAATATGTCATCATATTGTGTCCTCTTGCACTCACTCTCTCATGCCCATAAGGATATAAGAAGACAGAGCTGGCTCTTAAAAGCACTCAGGGCTCAACCTATGAGGGTGTCCTGCCTCTTCTTGCTACCTTAATGCTCTGGTCTTGCACTAATTTCTCAGAATGACCATGAACTCCCCTTTGAAGTTCTACCATAAGCTGCCATGGTAAATGCAGTCCAGATGAAGAGGAATCACTCCAGGCTTAAACAGAACCACACTTGTACATATCCGCTATAATCAACAGTCAGAGATAACTGTAGAAATAATTCAGATCACATCCTCACAGTCTTGCTTAACCCCTTTCACTGCCTTCTCAAGCTTTCTTTAGTGTGGTATTCAGGGCCCTTCTGGATCTGGCCCCTGCCCACCTCTTCAAGCTTCACCTCCCTCCTGTCCCCCACCACGTTCTACATACTCTGACTGCACTGAGCTAATTATTGTCCCTTTATGCAATATTTCAGTGCATTTGGCCTCCTTAATTGTGTCAGTAGGGAGGGTAATTACTCATCCCCTTAAACACACACAAATGTCCTCTTCTCCCCTAGTAGGGTCAGGTACCCCCACTACTCTGCCTGCACTGCCCCTTTCCTATGGCCCTGGTCACACTCTACTATAATACTGGTTTACTAGTCTGCCTCCCTCCTTCCCTAGGCTGTGCACTGCTTCAAGTCAGGCACTAATCCCTGTTCAGTTCAGCCTTTTTATCCTCATCACTACTGCAAAGCCTGACACAAAGGTATCAATAGATGCCAATTAATAAATGAATAAATACATGTAGGTAAAAGTATGTATGTTTAACATACACACACATAAATGATCCATACTACAACAAAATTATTCATAAACTTATACAACTCAAACCACTCCCACTGCAGAATTCTCCCATTTGAGAATCTGAGGTATTTGCAGGAATGGAGTATTACTTGGTATTTCTGATCATTTACAAGTGGTCTAAGCCCTGCCCCCAAACCTCAAGATGTCCCAGTTGCAATAAATTTGAAACTCACCCGCATTCTGCTTTCACTGGTCACCAGCGGTCCCCAACCTTTTGGGGACTGGTTTCATGGAAGACAATTTTTCCACGGATGGGGTGGGCCAGGGGGTATGGTTCAGGCAGTAATGCGAGCAATGGGGAGCGACGGGGAGCGGCAGGTGAAGCTTCGCTCACTGGCCCACTGCTCACCACCTGCTGTGCGGCCCAGCTCCTAACAGGCTGCGGACCGGTACTGGTCTGTGGTCCAGGAGTTGGGGACCCCTGCTGATCACCATTACCAGTCTCACCCTACCAACCACCATTACCACCACAAACCCCTTAAACATTCCCTCGTCTTTGCTTTCAAAATGATGACTCCAGCTGAAATGGAGCAACAGGCTAGAGGTTTCTGGGTTCTACATTTTCTCTGTTCCCAGTGGCCATTCCTGCTGCCTCATTGGCTATGTCAGCCACTGTACTCTTTAATAATTCCCAACCATGAGATACAGCTTAAACCATTCTTGGTAGATGGGAAATTTCACAGCTATTCTCAGCCCTTCTTCTAGAGGGCAATATTTCTGCTAAATCACCAATAGCAGCTCCAAGGTTTTTTAGTTCTTTCAGGTAATGGCTCCTGAAGAATGTGTGAATCCCATAAAAATCATATTCTTATCAGGCCACTGAGGCAGGGTGAACGTCCTCTGCTTCTCCTTTGATCACAGAGGTGACTCTGACCATCTCAAAATGTTGCACAGTAGAGAGCATCATAGCACCCAGGCACTGCCCAAAATCAGGATGCAACCACAGTCCCAAAGTCTTCATAGATATTTCCATAGACAGTAAACAGGCACATACACAAACTGGATCCTGGAGACAACCTCGGGTCTCCCCTAATGTGGTTAGAACCACAGATATTTAGGTTAGCCAAGTTTATCGTAGACTAAAAGCTTATGTGTTTTAATATGGTAATAATCATTCCTAATATTCTCAACACGGATTTACGTCTCAATCTTGGTTTTGAGAAATTTCTTACAATGGATATTTCAGAACAAAATATATCTAATCAAAATTGATGTTATTAATTTTGATTTTTAAAAAGATCTCAGCTCTGGGCCACTTTTATGAAGCTATGTCTCTCCGAAGAGCCAGCCTGCTGCCATCAGCATCCTTAAGCATGCACCCCGGCCAGAACACACTGGGGTCTGGCTCTAGTCTGGATCCCCACATGGAGGCATAGGACATACCAGAGAAATCCATCTGCAATTGATTAGCGTGGTGATTGGATTTGAACCCAGGTCTTAAGAGGAAAGAGAAAGGGTGCTTTATGAAATCAAGTAAACAACAATGTGTTCATGCCCCTGGCAGGCAGTAAATCACTAGTCTAAAATCAGTTTCAGTTTCTGCTTTAATTTCTTTTTCAACTCTAAGTTTGCTGACGAAATTTGGAATTCTCAATAGAGAATATCTGACTGATTTGTTTCTCAAAGGTTTCAAGGGCTTGCAAAAGAAATGTGATTTTAGTTTACAGCTTTTAAAACTCACTCTGCTTGAAGTGGTTTGCACATGAAGGTTGTAGCTACATGTCAACACAGCTTGTTGAAAAGTTTAAAATATCAGTCTTTAAACTTTATTGTTGGTGGTTGTTATTCCTTTGGTCGGTTATATATAAGTCGAATAACCAGTCTGACTAGTTTTCCCCCTGACTGATTTGACAGCTGATCTTGGTGTTATTGTTGAAACAACCTGAGAGCCGCTTTGGCTCCCAACTCCCTAAAAGTTAAATACCGAGGGCAAAGTTCATAACTATAAAAACCACCTTCAGGCTTATAGCCTGGACTTATCATCAAGTTTTTATCAGCTCTCAAGGTGGGCTTATTAGAGTAGGACTAGAGGATAACATTTCTATTCCTTAGTCGACATTACTCAGGGGTAGACTTATCCTTGTCTGTATGCTCCCTTACCTATGAGGGGAATTCATAAGATAGGAAATAGAACGTGTAAACCAGGGTCAAACTTAAGCTAAGTGTCAGATTTGTCTATCTGTAGTAGAATCACTTGGCAGATCTTACCCCAAAAGTCTTTTTCTACCCTACATGCCTGTGGACACAATCCCTTAGGAACAGACAATTATGACCTTACATTCTCCTACATGCCCGTAGACAAATTCCTTAGGAACAGACAATTATGACCTTACATTCTCCACCTCCCAGGTTTTACTCTCTCTTAATCACATTCATTAATTTTCAAATTGACAACGAACATGCAATGAAAAGAGAAAAATAGTTCTCATTCTTTCTGGCTTCTGTTGGTCTCTCCCTCTCCCTCATCCTCTCTCTAAACACAACAAAAAGAATCTTTTCTCTAAATTAGCAATTTTTCACAAACTTCCTCTCATTCTGGACTTTTGCCTCCCTGATATCTTATTTCATGTTTTCTAATCCTGCATATCACACACTCAAGGTCATTGTCAATGTCATTTGTCTAGAGCAGAATGGCTGCCTTATGGGGAGTGGATCATCTGTCATCAGAGGTGTCCAAACAGAAGGTGAATGACACTTACCTGTGATATTATGGAGTAGGGGTTGTGTTACATGGGCCTGAGGTCCTTTTCAACTCTGAGGTTCTATGTCTGATTACTGAAATTCGTGTTTCCCCAGACCATGTCAGCCTGGGATATATGGTGTTACATTAACAGCAATAAATGATCTTCAACAATTAGTACAGCCACCCAAAGTCACTCCTGGTTGTTTCTAGGCATCTCTAGCGGTGTTTCATGTGTTCTTCCAAGTCCTTTCAGCCATGTAAGGTCTGGCCCTTTCTCTCCTGCTCTACCTCCTGTTACCAATGCCTCCTTCTGAATATCTGCTACACTAACCCACTTGCAGCACTTGTCACAGTTTCCAGAACACAGTCCAGCTGCCCTTACCAAGCACCATCAATCTTGCTAGGCACTGCCATCACCTCCACCAGGTGCTGCCTGGAGCCTCCAGGTGCCCAGGCAGGTCTGGATCTCGGGTTCCTCAATGTGGGCTGTAGAGTGGGCAGAGGGGCGGAGAGCGTCGTTTTCCCCATTGGTGATCACACTGTGCTACATGGGTACTGTGGTGGCTTCACTTCTGCACTCCCCCGTGGAAGTAGCACATATCCACATCCTCACCATGACCTAATGAAGGGAAGAGTGTACTTCCCTGCCCTCTCACTTTTGCCTTGATCATGTGACCTGTTTTGACCAATGTGATGTGGATAGATAAGACATTAACAGAGGCTTTAAATCTGCTTCTGTCATCACCATGAGAACCTACTCTGGGAAGCCTGGTCTCCAACATGAAACACAGGGAGAAGAGCCACCCCAGATTACCTGCAGACCCACAGCCTGAAACAGTCACCCCACCAACCTGAAGAACCATGAGAAGAAATTACTGTTGAATTAGCCACTGAGTTTTAGGGTGGTTGCTTGTGGAGCATTACTGTCATGATAAATAACTGTTTAGGCTAGATGGAGACGTCCCTAAACTTCCATACCCCCATCCTGCTTTGAACAGGGCAGCTTGCTTCATCAGTCTGAGTTTCTAAAAAACGATGCTTAAGATTTTGTATTCAAAAGAAGGGAGGCTGGTCTTCCACAAAACAAACTTTAAAATTACTGGATTAGATGATCCCTTACAGTGCACACCATCTAGAACACTGAGGGAGCTGCTAAGCCCCTGCTCTGCCCCCAGGACTTTCCCAGCTTTTGCACTAAAGTCCCAAGTTCATGGAAAACCCTCTTTCTGGGCCTAACAAAGCAGTCTAATTTAATGCACTTTTCTAAAGAAAAAGCTTCAGGACTTTCTGGCACTCTCCTCTGCCTTCCTTTCCTCTCTTTGGCCACTGTCAAGTACTACGAAGTCTCATGAGGCCATTTCTCCATTTCTGTGTATCCTGAAGGGGGAAATGGGGCTGCTAGACCCTAACCTTTAGTACCCACCCCCCTCAATCGTTCCATTCATTTCCAATTGTGTTACCCCCATGACTTGGGTCTCCAGCACTGACAGCTGATGAGGAATGCAGGACAGGCTCTAGCTGTCTGAGTGTAAGATATGCCCTCTCTCCCTTCTTTCTACTCTTCTGAGAAAAACTGCCTCAATTTCTGCCTAACATTATATGAACAAGCAATGGAATCCTAGAATACCTGTGTCTAGCAACTGAGCTGGCTTCAAAGTATCCCACACTCACCTTCCCAAAATAAATAAAGATATAGAGCCTTCATTACAAAGACCTTGATTATCCTATATACACTAGTTTAGAAACATGAATCTTTCACTATCTTGGCATTTTCCATCTTTCATTTCAGCTAGACCAACTGAGTCATGAAATCACTCAATCAATCAACAACAGTCATGAAATCACTTGCAAACAGCAAGATGAATCTCACCTGATCATCATTCGTTACTGTTCACCCAACTATCACTATTAATGAAGGTAGCTGGCACTGACCCAAGCAATGAAAATTAAACCCTTCTTTCAATCTGTTTTAGACAGGAAAGACCAAAAAAATGCTTAAAGAACATAAAGGCTTCCTGAATTCAACTCAACTTGACCGTAACAAGAAGTTAGTATATACATCACTACAAAATTACACTGTTGATAGTGGATACTATTAAAATGCCTTTCTTAAAGTAACGTTCAAGTTTTATTTCTAGTATTGAAAACAACTTAACAGTGGAATGGCAAAGATATTATGATGTATTCACGTAGGGAAATTCTACACAGCAGTGGAAAAGAGTGAACTACTCAGATAGGCAAAAATATGCAAGAATCTTTGTTATTGAATGAAAAAGCCAGACACTGAAGAGTATCTAGTGTATGATCCCATTTATATGAAGTTTAAGAAGAGGTAAAATGAATCTGTGGTGATAGAAATGAGAGCACACTTTCTGTATTCTCCTATGGAGAGGTTTGGGGAAGAAGGTGTCCCCACTACCTTCAAGAGAGAATGGCCTCGAATTCTCCATCGAGGGATGGCCTCTCAGAACCATAAGGACACCATGATCCCAGAATGTCACTGTGCCTCTTCCCTAATTTCATCCTGATAATAGTGCTCCTGAACATAAATGTGGTTGAAATCTATTCTTTTACACACCTTGTAGGAACCCAGCCTTGATCTCTGCCACCCCAGAAAGTTCAATGATGCCACACTACTTAATAGAAAAAAGAATAAGGAAAATAGGAATTCATCTCAAAAATCACAGGTACTGCAGCCAAAGGTCTTAGCAGACACAAAGCACTTAGGATAGACAAACCCTATTCTAAGTGCTCATTTAATCTTTTCAATAACCTGGGCGATAGTACTATTATTATCCCCATTTCCCAGGTCGGAAAACTGACACTAGTAAACAGCAGAGATGGGGCTTGGAACACACAGTCTGATGTCAGGGTCTGTACCCGTGATGAGTATATATTATATTGCCCTTAACCTGCTTGATATTTCTTTACGTTTTCCCCCAATGTAATACCGTATTCCCTGAAATACAACAAATCAGATAGCTTCATCATTATTCTTTATTCAAAAAATGTTATCCTTTTGTTTCTAATGCTATTAGGGTCATGGCAGACTTGGATTCTGAATGTCTGTATCTCTTTTTATCCCTCCCACCCCATTATCCCTTTCACTCTTAGGAAAAATAGAAAATTGCCATTCACTTTCCATCTTCTCATACCACTTCGACCAAAGCCAAGCTTCCCTAGTTAGCCACGTCCGGCATTTCCAGCAGTAATCTAATGTGCCATAAAATGTTTCAGAAAGATATTCTTTTACTCCTTGGAGTGCTGATCAAATTCTCCTAAACAGAATCGTGATGAATTTTATACCAAACAGAGACCAAACAAGGGAAGAAGTCAAGGGTCTCTGGTTTAAGGTAGAGTTATCTGAAACCTTTTTGTTTCCCCCACCCCTCTGCAGTAAGGAAAAGAGTGCTTTAAATCACAAACATCACTGTCAGTGAGTGCTGGAAAACTTAATGCACCAGAGGGCAGGCAGATCAAAGCTTAGCACCTGGAGAGTCCCACATGGTGTAGATTAATAAAACAATGCCCTCCATTACATAAATCTTGACCAAGGCTGCTCACGGATACACACCCAAAAAAAATTACTGTATGGGTCAGATAACTGATATACAATACATGTAGTCTCCCTACTGGGAAGCCTTCTCTCACCCTAGTTCAGTTGTTGACACAAAGCAGGGAGACTTTACTTTGTTTTAAACTTTTGTCTAAAGTTGACATTACAGATTCTGGACCTGGACACAGCACATCTGCAAGCCTGCGGAAATACCAAGATCCTGCCTGCTCCTTTGATTGTTACATTTAAGATATCATGTGCGCTACCAGCTCAGCTGCTGCAAAGCATTAGAAGCCATTACTCTGGGCTTGTAAAGTACTTTGGAAATACTATAGACCAGGATTAGAGAAGATGAGTATTCCACATGGTTTCAGGAGGAATGATCACCAAGGGCAGTGCTATATAGTTAGATTGATCTATGATCCACATGTGGGAAGCAATATCTTAAGAATCCTGCTGAAGGTGTCTATGTGAATATGTGTGTTAGTGGTTTTGAAACGAACATGTTAGTCAAGCTCTAGAGAAAGAAAAGAAGTGGGAAAGGGGGGCATACGCGTGTCCAGCCTTTTTGTAGTTTTCTGTGACAGGATGAAAGCAAAACCAAAACTGAATCCAAATATTCACTGCTGAATGTCACTTTGGAATTTGGCTGACAAGACCTGTGGCTTTTTTATAAGTGAGAGGCAAATCATATGGAAGTCGTGAGCCCAAGTGTAAGGTAGCAGAGGTTTCAGTATTACATTCTATGTAGGAAATTTTAGCATGCGTTGATACCGTCCTGGAAACTTTCCCAGTGATAAAAATAAGATAACTTTCATTTGCGTAAGCTATTTAATGCTGCTAGATCCCAAGCAGTGCATAAAATTCTACTCAGGTATATCTAAGACTTACAAATCATTGGTTCATAATGCTCACGAGCTTTATGCACACATGAGTTATGTGTACAGGATACTCACATGATGATAAACAGGCACTGGCAGAGAATAAACATACTGTATATATAACCTAATAATGTCTCACCACTGTGTAATATGGCTCCCCTAATGGTTTTCTCATTTGAATCTCACAAGCGGTCTATGTGTTTGGAAAGACAAATATTAATTAATACACCAAAATTACAAATGAGAAAACTGTATCCCAAAGAAATTTAGTGACTTATGCAAGCTTTTGTGATTATTAAGCAACAACTTCATAGAATTCAAGTTGTC
Source organism: Physeter macrocephalus (assembly GCF_002837175.3). NCBI lineage: Eukaryota > Metazoa > Chordata > Mammalia > Artiodactyla > Physeteridae > Physeter > Physeter macrocephalus. Next base: position 44,445,762 of record NC_041222.1, on the reverse strand, counting down.
TTCTTACAAGTCCATCATAAATTCCACCACGCCACATAGAGAGCACAAGAAGGTGACTTTATCTGCTCTACCCTGAACTATTCTCAAGAAACTTTGGGATTTACAGAGACTAAGAGAAATGGAAAAATGAAAGTCTCTCCCACGTCATTTTGTCATCATTACCTCTCTCAGAAAATATATATACACCATCATTTCCTGAAAGGAGTTTAGCCAGACATGGGGGGCTGGTGCAGATACCGCAGTCTCGGCATCTACCTTCATTCTATGCAAAGGATCTACATGCTTATCTTTTTCTGCTAAGTGGCACAACAAATCCTTCAGCTCATAGAATGCATTAATTTTGAGGTGTTTGGTTGGGAGGAAGCGAAGAGTAAGGAAAGATCTGTTCTGAGTTTATGCATATTTTTTATTGTCTTTTTCGTTGTTGTTTGTCATGAGTAAGGGAGCAATACATGGTCACTCTGGAAAATTTGGAATATACAGAACACGTAATCATTCTGTATATAGTTTTCTATAGGAGCACATCAAAATTATACACTATTATCCAGTCTATTTAATTTGAAAACCATCATTCCTGTCATCCCAAAGGAACGAAACCAGAACGGCCCAGAGGGAAGGGGTTGGACATTGCAATGAGCAGCATCGCCGTGTCGCACCCAATTCCATTGCAGATGCTTATGTTGTTTTCAGACACTGAATGTGGACCGAGGAGCTGTTCTACAATGCAGATGCCATAGCCTGTCTCTTTATCAGGGCTGGAAAAGAGGATGCAATGAAAGAGAAAGAAGATTTAGGTTCTGGAGAAGAGTTTGGGAACTTGTTTAGAAAAATAGCCAAACAGACTAACAGAGAGTTCGATCGCAATAATAGAACTTTTTTGGAGACCTTACTGTGTTCCAAGATCTGCATTAAATACTTTCTGCTTCATTTATTTATTGGTTTTTAATTTTACATTTTATGTTTGTTTTACTATTTTTAACAAATACTTGAGGTAGCATATACAATTTTGTTATGCATCTACATTTTACTGATGCGCCAAATGAAGTTCAGAGACATCAGAGAGCCTTACCGATGTCACGGCTGAAGCAGTGGTAGAGCTAGAACGCGAACCTAGTTCTGAAGCCTGAGAAGCTGAAGTCTTAAGAAAAACTTGATGCGTATTTAGTGTAAAATACTAAGTCGCACTCATTTTGCTTTTCCCTCTCAAGTCCTTTCTATCACTTACTCCTCACCCCAATTTCCTGAGGTAGGTATTATTAGCCCCACTTTAAGTGAGAAAATTGAGCCCCCAGAGAGAGGGGGAGGCTTGTCTAAGATCATCTTGCTGTGAACTGGCAAAGCTAGACTCGGACGCAGATCTGATGGGTCCCAAATCTTACGTTCTTTCTTCAGCATCACACCCATTCTCTGGCTTACTTTGTCAGCACAAAGAGGCCAAAGCCAAACCTAGTCCCAAGTAAGAAGTACCTTCTTAATGCTATTCAGCCAAGAAACCATCATTTCTATGTTACTTCCCTCTTTTCCATCAACCAAAAGTCCATTATCACTACTCAACCCATTAAGACCCCATATAACTGTGGTGTAAATATAAAAGAAACCTAGCAGAGTATTTTAAATCAGAGCCAGTCATTCAGAATGGTACTTAACTATCTTGCAACTGCCATTTCAGAAAAAGCCGGCATGACTGTGGAAGGCCATAGAACTTTCTGAACAGCCAGCCTATCGAAGGCAGATTGAGATGCTTTAAGCTGATTGCTTTGATCCACATTTCTTCAGCTCCAGGCCTCCCTCCTGTGAGTAGCCCTCCCATTGAAGTCCATGAGAGGCTGGAACCCCCGGGAAAATAGGTAATATAGAATACAGCCCTTTGTTCTTTGGCTGGCCTGTCAAAAGTCTTTAATTTAAAATAAATCCCTTTTCTCACTTGTATTCAATTATTCCTTTTTGACTAAAATGTCTCAGTGAGTGTGTGCTATTTCCTGCTTAGTCTTTTAAGGTTTTTGTCTAAAAAAAAGGAAAAATGGGAGGTCCTTCTATCTTGGAGAATAAGTGCGTCTTGCAGTTTGAAGCAGAAACCATACTGACAAAAAGCTTTTTATTTCTGCAAATACATTAGCTGCGGTTTTAACTTCAAACCCTGGTAGGATTTCAATCACATTGGGATACATGCAATTTATGGCAAAATAAAATAATACCAGGGCATCTGGAATATAAAAATATTCCTAATTTACCTTTTCTGAGATACCGTAAAAATATACCTTTGTGCATAAGTGAATGTATCAGGTTTTAAAAGTTATTTTTTTCACAATCATAACAAGGGTCCAGGAGTTAGGGTTCAGAATGGCTTTTCCATGAGTTTTCAGGAAACGCATTTCTGTCCAACAGTTGACAGAAATAGAGAGGTTTTGCTGAACGTGCTATATTTTCATGTGCCTCTTGCCTCACAATTCTGAAGGACACAAATTACTAGCCATAAATCTGCCTTCTCTCCTAAGACCAAATCCATTGATTGAAGTTGTATTGTGCTGGTAATTTTTTTGTTGTCATTAGGCATGCTGTAGCATTTCTTTTGCTCAACTATTTGGAAAAATATTTCCTGTTCCTCCAATGATCTCAATTACACATGCATCATATTACAACATAATCTAGGCTGACCATCCTGACTTGGCTTCAATATTCTTGTAAAGAGTGTTGACAACAGACCAGATCAGTGTCCACACAATGGACATTCAACAAATTGATGATGTGAATTAAACAGGCTTATAATCTTGTTTGGTAGCTGCAGATTCAGAGTTCAGTATTTAGCAATAAATGCTACCAAATAATGTTTTAATCTATGCTCAGCCTTTTTCCTTTTTTAATATGGCCAAAAACACAAAAGATAAAAAGTATATGTAAGTGAATGTGTGTGTGTGTGTGTGTGTGTATGAATGTATTCAGGTTTTAAACCCTCGCCCCGCCAGATGCCAGAGTTGATATCCGATGAGGTTCTACTCTGGGCTTTTTACACACATTTTAAATGGCTTGCCTTTAAAGACACTTGTCTTTTCACTACATCTCTATTGTATAATATATGCATATATGCGACTTATATGTAATATAATAATTATAATTATGTATAATATTATATATGATATACAGCAACATGTATACATAATTACATATATTTTATATGTGTATACATATAAAAGCTTATTTCAAATCCTCACCAAAACTGTTTGACCATATTCCTTTACCTTTTTTAGAGCAGGGACAGAGTTTTTTCCTTATCCCCGTAAGGGAAATGAAAGTCATATCTAGGTGTCCCACCATGGGACTGTGTCTCTTTTGCTTTTGCCAGCTGATCTCTGCCTCTGTTGACTCTTTGGACCCACCAAGTTGGCAAAATCCACTCCCTTCTGCAGCTCGCGGCACATCAAGCCATGAGCTTTACTGCTCAACAGAGACGTAGTGAAAAGGCAAGTGTCTTGGCAGCCATTTAAAATGTGTGTAAAAAGCCCGGAATAGAACCTCATCAGATATCAACTCTGGCATTTGGCACAGGGAGGGCTTAAAACCTACCCAGCACCATAATTTATTTTGCCAGGAAGTAAGAAACTGAGCAGGATTCAGAATGTAATCCTTCTTCAAACATTATTTCTGGCAACATTTTTCTCACCAAGCATGACCCCACAAATTGAATCTTGCCTTCCCATCTTAGGTCTGCATTCCATAAGTTCTATTCTAAAAGTGAACTGTTTATACGGGCAAGAAGAAAGTTGGTCTTATAACGAAGCAGAGTAAGAGTTAAGATTTTCTATCTAATCGTTTTTTACTTTCTTCCTTTTACCCCCCTCCAGATTACCTAAACAACTTTTATAGCTCATGTTTTAAGTAGACCTTGTGAAAAGCTGCCACCATACCAAATTCAGCACTCTTTTTTTTTTTTTTTTTGCAGTACGCAGGCCTCTCACTGTTGTGGCCTCTCCCGTTGCGGAGCACAGGCGCCGGACGCGCAGGCTCAGCGGCCATGGCTCACGGGCCCGGCCGCTCCGCGGCATGTGGGATCTTCCCGGACCAGGTCACGAACCCGTGTCCCCTGCAACGGCAGGCGGACTCTCAACCACTGCGCCACCAGGGAAGCCCAGCACTCTTTTAATTAACTGTGGATATGGATAGTCAGGAGTGCATGCAAAATTTCAAACCTTAGATAATACACAACGCAGAGTACGATCATGGTGCACCACGGTCCCTGCGGCAAACCTGAGATGATATAAAAGCCTCACTTAAGTGAATAATTGTGTTTACTTCTCTTTTTCAAACCTCCTCTCTTTTGACCAAAAGAGCATCTGTTTAAAAGGAAATGTTAGCACAACTATTTCAATCAATCAAAACTAATAATAGTTAGCAATAATAGCCAAACACTTGTTTCCTATTTGCCAAAGACTATGCATTTTATCCGTTAATTGTCAGAGTCACACTATGAGAGAATCCGTTATCCCCATTTTAGATGAAACTGAGGCATAGAGAGAAATCTAACTTACTAGGTCACACAGCTGTAAGAAGTATCTTTTGACCTAGTAATCCCATTGATGGGAAGAAACCAACTCGAAAGAAAGAAAAACCTGTATACACAAATATATGACTGGCTTTGAGATACGTATTAAATAACTTGCCCCAGATCACACAACTATTTAGTGAAGAACCAGGTTTTGAACCCAAGCAGTCTGCACCAGCAACATACACTTAATTACAATGCCATACTACTTGCTCCAAGATACAGAGTCTATAAAAACTTGGCACTGTGCCTTCAAGTGCTTGCAGTATAGCACAAGGGATGATAACACTGGGAAACAATTAGAAGACAAGTAAATGATGAAATGCATGACAGATACTGTAGTGGATTGGGCTGGAGCATCTGGAGAAGTATTCTGGAGGAAGAGACTTCAGCCAGATGCTGAGGATGATGGGGTTTTGGAAGATAGGAAGGCAGGGCACTGATGAATAATAATTATCCTTTATTGGGCACTTACTAGTAGCTTTACATTTGCCAAGTAATTTAACCAAACAAGATGCAATCCTTCTGGCTCAGAGATGCACCGTTATCTGAGGGGTTCATGTTACCAGCTCAAAGAACCAGCTTTCAACTTGAAAACTCAACCACAGAAGAAGACCACACCTCTAACTACACTGTAGCTTTCCAGTGAAAAGTACCTTTTTATTAATCCTCCCCAACTCATCAAATAGTATTTTGAAGAGGGCATGAGAGGCCTGAGGAGAAAAAAGAAAGACAAAATGTGCTGCCATTTTCCAGACTCAACCCAATCAGCCTTCCAAAAACACCCATCCACCATATTCCTTGCCTACTAGATATCTACCCTGGCTCTGTCATTTTACAACCACATCCACTCACTCATCCACTTGAACTTATAGTAGATTGCCGATATTATAAATTTTACAATCAAGGGATACATAAATATTTTCCACATTAAGAATGTTCCTCATACTAGTATGCCTAGTATGCTTAACAGGTGCTTAAAAAGTAAGTGCATTTTCTCTTTTTAGAGTTTAATATTCCATACAGTGCTATTAATCATTTTATTATGAAAATCTTCCCAAAATGTATTTAATTGTTGCTATTTGATCCATCAGATAAAGATGTGTTAAAGGACCTACCAGTGGACCCTTGTGTTTCCAACTTTTTTCCTCAACTAATTTTAGCCTGCATTATTCCATACATATTCACAATTGTTACATGTGAATTGTGGATTATACATTTATAGGTATAAAATAACCCCCACTGTAGACTTTAAATATTACTCTGATGTCCAGAATTTGCATTTGACAGCACAGCCAAATAATCACTAGACCAATAAAAGCTTATTGAGATAGGCTGCTCAGTACAGTGCCACAGAGAGCAAACAACTGACATCAACCATCACAACAGAAAATAAAAGTCCCTCACCCAGATCTAATCCCTTTACCCTCACAGAGACCATTTATTGAAGGGGAGATCAGGTCTTCTTGAGGAAAGATCTTGCAGTGCAACTATAAGTACAATGGTCAATGTTCCTCTGATATTTCCCCAAGGAACTTTAAGTTAATTGCCATGGCAACTGTGTACTGGGGAAAGGGAACACGGGCTTTTTGAAGACCGATAGATACAGAGTCTGAGATGATACTAATAGCAGAAGACTCAAAAGCCAGCATGGTGCTCTAGTTACAGTAGGGGCTTTGAAGGTCAGGTGTTACATTACTATATATTCTAATTTTATCTCACACTTACTACAACGGCTTATGTCCCCAAGCCCTGAGTGTATAATTAAAGTACTTAGCAGCTGTCAGAATCATCACATTTGTAACCTGACATGTATAGTAAGAGCGATTATGGTGGGAAAAGCCAAGTGGAAGCACCTGAAACTACCCCCAACCTTGCCCAACCAAGATTATAACACGAGAAGCAATACCTCACCACTGCAAAAAAAAAAAAAAAAAAAAAAAAAAAATTAAGGGATACAGGTATATGGATCCTTATCACATCCCTATTCAATTCAATTGTCTGACTCCTAAACAAATGAGATTAACTGTGGCAGATGATGGTGAATTACCATGAACTCATCCAGGTAAGTGTCCCAATCACAGCTGCTCTAGTAGATGTACCATTTTCACTAGTGAGATCAATACAGCTTTTGGCACTTGGTAAGTAGCTATCAATGTGGCAAATGTATTCTACTTAATTCACAACACTAAGGAGAATGAAAGACAGCTTAGCTTCATGTGACAGGAACAGCAATACATGTTGACTATCTTACCCCCTTTGCTATGTTATCAATAACTCTCCTGTTCTCCATCCTAATACAGTATGCAGGGACCCTGATCTTCTTGAGATTCCACTGGACTTTATGGTAGTGCACTATATTAATGACAACATGTTAGCTGGACCAAGTTAGCAAGATGCCCAAGAACCACCTGTATGCCAGAACCTAAGAGTCTTGGAAAGCTGCCACATAATTGAAGTTGTTTTGAGATACAACAGATACAGGTACTATCTCTAGGCCCCCCAGGACATCTCTTCTAAGGCTAAGAGCTAGTTTCTCTGGGCTGGTCATTATATCATGCACATTATACCTTCAAGAAAGTGGCATAGTGATTTCTGAGTGTCTTTGGGTTTTGGAAGCAGCATTTACTGTCCATAGAATACTGCTTTTATTTATTTATCAAATGTCTTGGGTTGGGTTTCCCAGTAGCAGTTGCCAAGATAAATATGTGAGTAGTACAAGCAGTTTCTTTGAAAGGGCATCCTAAGAAAATTAGAGAGGATAGGGAAGGATTATTAAAGGATGTGTTATGGGCTTCCCTGGTGGCACAGTGGTTGAGAATCTGCCTGCCAATGCAGGGGACATGGGTTCGAGCCCTGGTCTGGGAGGATCCCACATGCGGCAGAGCAACTGGGCCCGTGAGCCACAACCACTGAGCCTGTGCGTCTGGAGCCTGTGCTCCGCAACGAGAGGCCCGCGCACCGCGATGAAATGTGGCCCCCGCTCGCCGCAACTAGAGAAAGCCCTCGCACAGAAATGAAGATCCAACACAGCCATAAATAAATTAATTTTTTTTTAAAAAAAAGGATGTGTTATATCAAAATTACCATCTTGGACACCTGAGGTTCAATCCTACTGGGGAATTCTGGGAGAATATGTAGAACACACCATAAAATCAGCCCAAACAAGTGGTTAACCCATCTGTAATTGCTTGAGAGCTGCTTCCAGAGGAATGAATTCTCTGACACTTCTGGTTTGCTCTGTGCGTGGGCTGTGAACGCTTCTAAGCCTGCAGAGGGTCATGGGTATTCAGAGTGAACAGCTTTTGACGTGTAGAAGTGACTGCCAAGGATATATGAGCCAGGCACTGAAACTGTTGGCTCTATATGGTGACTTCTAAGGCTGCCACAGTTTCAGATATGGCCAGAACCCAGAGGAGGTCCAGACCGTGGTAGAAACTGCCCCCATACAGTCTATGTAACCCAGTATAAGCAATGTTGATAAGAGTAGCTGTAGTGGAAAAGGATGCTCCATGGAGTCTCTGGCAAGCCTCAACAGGACAGTTGCTCCACATGCCCCAGAGGTTCCAGAACAAGGCCTTCTTTAGCAGAGAACTACTCTCCATTTGAAAAACAGCTACTGTGCAGGACATCAAATGATGCCGCACCTGGAGCTATGTTTCAAGAGTTGGGTATTGTCATATCCACCAAGTTATGAGTATGAGTATGCATAGCACAGATTTCTTGTATAATGGAAATGGTATATTCAGGATTGGGCTCAACAAAATCCTAGTAAATTTCAAGGACAGGGGACCCAGACTCATGCCACCTACCTTTAATGCCTAATGCCTGACCCTCAATTGCATTCTCTCCTCAACCTATGGCCTCATTGGGCTCTTTGAATCTTCTTATCTTAAGAAATGACTCATAAAAAGAAATGAAACTGAGTTATTTGTAATGAGGTGGATAGACCTGGAGTCTGTCATACAGAGTGAAGTAAGTCAGAAGGAGAAAAACAAATACCGTATGCTAACACATATATATGGAATCTAAGAAAAAAAAATGTCATGAAGAGATTAGTGGTAGGAC
>NC_041222.1:44402023-44435184 GCF_002837175.3 Physeter macrocephalus | reverse complement strand
CTGCGCGTCGGGAGCCTGTGCTCCGCGACGGGAGAGGCCACAACAGAGGGAGGCCCGCATACCACAAAAAAAAAAAAAAAAAATACCGTGATCCCGGAAACCCTCCTGCTGGGAACTGGACGAGTAAGAAAAATGTTTGTATGAGATGGTTCACCTCAGATTTGTTTACAATAGAAGAAAATCCAAATGTCCAATGCTAAAAGAATGGTCAGATATATAAAGAAATGCTCTGTAGCCATTTGAAATTGAGCAACATCTATAGCCACGGAGAGATGTGTTACATTTTTATTTAGGAACATGTGTTTAGCTTATATAACAAAACATGCTCTGTATGCAATACAATTTTTGTAAAATGTGTATAATTGTCTATTTTTCTATATTTACAGTATAAATTGTCTAAGAGGATTCATACCCAAAAACTTTACCTATGATTTTCTCTGGGAAGCAGGATTTCCGATTATTTTATTGGGTTTTTCCCTTTCCTGAATATTTTTATATTTTAAGCTTTCCAGAGATTTCACATTACTTGAGAAGTTGCTTTTATATGTCACAAATAATTTAGAAGAATATGGGATTGAATATTAACCCATTCTTCAAAGAAGAAATGACTTTCTAAGTGATAGAAATCACCAAGGAAAAGATTATTTACCAAAAATGACAGATTTGTAGTGTCAAAAGAATAAAAAGGCAAGAAGTCTGAGGAAAAATAATATTCACAGTAATACTTACACTAAGTTTCATATAATCCAATCAGAAAAACACTATTCTAAAAGTTAAATTGAAAAAGATCATGGACTATGTAAACAGACAATTCACAAAATGGAAAATAACAGTAAACACATTAAGAAATTAATTCCACTATTAATTTAATAAAAATGAAAACTATTAAATTAATACTTATTATCGAGAATTGTGAGAAGTTGGCTCCCTTGTACAATGTTTGTAGCTGTGTAAATCAATGCAATACTTTTGGAACCCATTTGGCAACAACATCAGAAGCTGGAAAACTGGTTAGCCTTTGATCCAGTAATGTTCTAGTGAAACAATCCAGTTAAAGAAAAAGCTTCAGGCAGGAAGATGTCTATAATAGCATTTTTATAATAGCAAATTAAAGGAAATATCCTAAATGTCAACAAAGAATGCTTAAATATACTGTTGGTGAATCTACTAAATGGTATATAACTCAATCATTAAAATTCTGTGATTGATGATTATGTAATAACAAGAAAGAGTCTTATGCTAAGTGCCAAAAACAGGATAGTGAATTGCATGGTAGTTTTAGAGTACGGACAAAAAACAGACCAAAACAAAATACACAGATATATTCAAACGATTAACAATTTTTAAATTACTGTCAATATTTTAATTAAAGAATATGTATTTTTAATCATCTATATTAAGTGATGGCTATAAGAACTATGTACCACCATGGAAAATTGTAATACCATGTTATTTGAAGAATGTATATTCAGTTGTATGTACATATATAGATAGATTGCAACAACCTACTACTTTTTCTTAAGAAAACTATTGTCTGCTATGATAATGGATTTATGGGTGAATTTTTAGTTCATCTAATAACCAAAATTGTATAATGCTCTAAAAATAACTCATTTAGAAATGTAAAGTATATGTGGTACAGCATGATAATATATCAATAAATGTATTTTCAGAGCAAAATAATAGTCTGTGAAACATCCAGATGCAGAGAACAAACGTATGGTCATCAAGGGAGGAAAGTGGGGGGCGGGTGGGATGAACTGGGAGATTGGGATTGACATGTATACACTAATATGTATAAAATAGAGAACTAATAAGAACCTGCTGTAAAAAAAAATTTTTTAAAGTCCGTGAAATATCAAGAGTAAGAAACTTAGATCTAAATTTATCATTTTTCTTCTTGTGTTCAAAAACTAAAAATCATTAACCAGCATTTACTTTTCTTAAGAAACAGAAAACAGCTTGGCAATGATTTTGACAAGAATATAGGAAACGGAGACAGACAGACAGTATCCTGTAAACTAATTTCTTAGTGGCATTAAGTAGCCAAACTCCTGAGGTAAGGACATGAGAAAGGACACAAGGCCACTTCCTAGTTCCCAAGTATTTCATAATCAGTTTTCTATAATCAATCTTCCACAAGCCTGGCCTGGGTCCCAGTAAAGAAAATACAGAATTTTCTACTTCTCCACTGGCCTGCAGTCCAAATAATGAAAGAAAAAAAAGATTGCTCTAGGTCTGCTCTCTTCACTCAGCAAGTATTTCCAATGTACCAACTGCTCACATGTGGCTTCTGAACTTTCACCATCCATTCACAGTGTTCAACAGGATTTGTAAACTACCGGTAATTCTCAGGAAATGGAATTCTCCTTGCCACCCTTGGAGATGAGCAAGGAGGCATTTGCCATGACAGGCTCACCTGCAGGCATCCAGCTGGTATCTGCTCTTCCTATACGTCAGGAGGAAGGGAAGGACTCGGAAACAATGATTAGCAACCATGTTGAGCTATTCTCTATTCAGCACCACAGTTTTCAAGATGCATTTGAAATAAACTGGAAAAGAAGCAGCTAAGGAAAAGGCTGGCTGCCTGACGGTTAGGCCTTTGAGTTAAGAGCCATGACTTAACGAAACTGAACAGTACAATGGCCCTCATCTTCTCCAGAGGGTCGTAAGCATGCTTTCAGTTGCCTATTAAGATTTAGTCCCACTTGCTCACATCACCTCTTGGAGGTTATTAAAGTGCTCAGGTATTTTTCTAAGCAGCCTGGTGGCTAACAGTACTTTAGCCTAGCAGTTCTCAACACTTTAACAACAACACAGAAGACCAATGACATTTTGCACCTATGGGCAAAGTCAGATCTGAAGAACTCCACTTTCCTGCCCAAGACTATTTGGCAGAGAAGTTAAATACTAAACTAATTTTTAACCATTACTATTCACAGTACCTCTGAGTGAAATGCCACCCTTCCCTCTCCCATTCAGGAAGGCATACAGAACATCAGTGCACAGGGACATATCTTGAGGGGAACTTTCAAGTCACTGAAATTTGTTTAAAATCCAAACTATTAGAAAACAGACATTGCAGTTATTAGTAATAAAAAATGACTATGACACAATGCAGAGCTATACTTTAGGTGAGACTTGCTGCCTGAACCACTCAGCAGCTCAGAATGCATTGAGACTTCTAAAGATATCATAACAGCTCCATTCCTGCTTTAAGAGTGATAAAAACGGGTAAAGGTGGGTTTAGTCCTTTGTGCCTTCCATCTTCACTTCTTTGCAAAGCCCATGGGGTGTTCCCATTGCTCTTTCCGTGGCTGATACTCCTATAGAATCAAACCCATGTTATTCCTCCTCTTGTCAAGAGCAATATCCATCATAGGTTATGAAAGTGTAAGATCCAGTAGAAAGAGCTCAGTGGGGACGCTGAACCAGGCTGCTGCCAGCTGCAGTTCAAGACCCAAGCAGCAGAAAGGTGCTATGCTTACTCCTTTGCACTCTCCAAATGTCATCTGTTGCCTGTTGGATTTTCTCCCCACAGTTTCAAATCCTGCCAGCTAAGATTTGTGGCTAGGCTTATTTTGAAATATATTATGCATACAAAAAATATATAATATCCCTATGTACAGTTAGAAGAATAAAAAAATAAATACCGGGCTTCCCTGGTGCCACAGTGGTTGAGAGCCCGCCTGCCGATGCAGGGGACAGGGGTTCGTGCCCCGGTCCGGGAGGATCCCACGTGCCGCGGAGCGGCTGGGCCCGTGACCCATGGCCGCTGAGCCTGCGCGTCCAGAGCCTGTGCTCCGCAACGGGAGAGGCCACAACAGTGAGAGGCCCGCGTGCCGCAAAAATAAATACATACATACATACATACATACATACATACATACATACCCATTTACCCAACATCTGCCTTAAGAAAAGGAACACACCCATAACTTGAAAGCTCCCTCCCAATAGCATTCCCCTTGCCTACTACTACTCTCACACCTCACAGAGGTAACCACCACTCAAAAATTAATAATTGTTCCTTTGTTTTTCTTTAAGACTTTATTATGAATAACGCACATCCAAACAAATGTATTGCTTGATTCTGCCTGGTTTTGAACTTTATTTAAATGAATATTAATCATAGTCTTTTCTGACTTCTGAAGAAGTAAAATTATTTTTTCATCTCATCTCTCTCGATATCTATAGCTGTATTCCATTTCTTTTACTGCTGTATAGTATTCCATTAAATAATCCTATTTTGTCCTGCTAAAATGTTTCCAATTTTGTTTGCTTGCTTTTTAAAAAATTGTGTCTGTGAAGAGTCTTGAACCTGTCTCCTGGTGTACAAGAGCAAAGAGTTTTCTAAAGGTTTTCCTTAGGAGTGAAATTGCTGGTTCATAGCGTACCCACATATTCAACTGTATTATAAGCACATTTCTATATACCCTGACTTTGTTCTGAGCTTCCTATTCTGTGCAACTGGTCTTTTGTCAATTCCTGCAACAATATCACAGTCTTAATTACCGCAGCTTTATTAAAAATCATGGTAAGGCAAGTCTTGTTCTTCTTTCTCAAGTCCCTATCTTGCCCTACTTCAGGAGTATTTTTATTCTTGAGGAACACTTTGCTTATCCAAATAAAGTTTATAGCCTCTAATCACACTTAAAAAAAATCATTTGGATGCTGATTGTAATTACTATGAATCTATGAAAAAATACGAAGAGGACTGACATCTTTCTATCCAACTATATGAAAGGTCTCTCCTTTTATTTAGAACTTTAATACCGTGTATTAGCACCATAATTTCCTAGATGAAGGGCTTACATTTCATTTTCATTGATCCCTGTGTACTTTATAATTCTACAGTTACTGTAAAATACAAAATTCTTTGAAATCACATGTCCAACTGATTGTTGATGGTTTATAGAATTCAACTGACTGGAATATCGATGTAATAATATGCAGCAACTTAAGTGTACCTACTTTTTCTAATAACTTACTCAAAAACACATTTGCATTTTTATACAATTATTTCACCTTCAATAACGACAGTTTTAATTCCCCCTTTCTAATCACTAATCTTTACTCTTTTTGTTTTGTTGCCTACCTCACTACACTGGCTAGAACCTACAGTAAAATTATGAATAGAAGTGGTTATAGCAGACATTCCTATTCTGCTCCTCATCTCAGAGGGAAAGTTTTCAACATTCTACCATTAATTATGACTTCTCATCTAAGCTTTTGTAGTTGCCCTTGATCAGGTTAAGAAAGTTCCCTCTATTCCCAGTTTGCTAAGAGTTTTTATCATAAATGATTCTGTTAGCCAAATGGGACTGCTAATACTGAAACCTAGAATTAAAAAGACATAAACTCAGGCATCCAGTCATGAAAAGAAGGATCTCAACAGCACACTCTCCTCACAAGGGAGACCCCTCCACAGTATTTGGCATCAGAGCAGAGAATTCATGTCCTCTGTGGAAAGGCATAGCCCTAAATGAAAGCAGAGTAAAGCTGAGATAAGCATGACCAATGGTATTTCCAAAATTTACCAATCAGGTGAGTCAATTTATCTCCCTAAGGTAGAGTGAATAAAGGGCCTGACAGGGTTCTTTCCCTCAGAGGGTTTTTTTTTTAAAAGTGAGAGAAAAAGCATTTTTCCTAAGTATACACTATTTTAAAGATGAGGCTTTTGCAATTGTTGAAGAAGCTGTAATGTAGAAAGTTCATTGGTCAGGGATGCACAATGAAGGGACTAGGGAAGAAAACCACTGTGTCGTCTGAATGACTTTCTTAACCTATGTTCAAAGAATGAAGCAAAGCAGTCATTCCCATTTCAAACCATCTGCTTGAAGGGAAGGACAATCAAGACAGGTTCTCCCCCATCTAAAGTCTGAGTCCATCAGTCCGTAAACCCTAAGTACACAACCAAAACAAAAATATCTTTCTAATCATCCCCCATGGGGGAGTTAGCTTTCAATCTTTCTCAACTATAGTCCACAATAAGAAATATATTTTGCAAGATGGCCTTGCATATGCCCCACACACAAAAATAAAACTAAAAAAGTTTTTCCAAAACAATTTTTACCCTTACTTCATGTAAAGCAGTAAAGCACTTCAAGAGCTTCACTTTGCTCACCTTCCATAATATATAAGAGTTAGGAAGGAAGCAATGTGTAAGTATGAGAGTGCAATGGATGCTGTTGGTGTCCCACCCCTTTCAGCAGGCCTATGCACCCATCCACCAGCACCTGTGACTGGGGACTGCTAACAGCTCATAGCTGCACCCTTCTCTGGGTAATTGCTCTTGGCCTACAGAAGCCATCTTGACAGGAAATGCTCAGAGGTTACAGTCCACCCTAGGTGCAGCCCACAGCCAAAGACTAATTGGTATGGGGTCAAAAGCCCAGCCCCACTGCCTTAAAATGAGACAACTCTGTGGTGCATTTCTCCTTCAGAGCCCCTGGAGATCAGGCTGAAACTGGACTTCAGCTGAAGCCAGAGTGTACTTAGTTTCTCTCCTGCCTCATCCTGCTTCCCTCACTTGCTTTACTGATTTTTCCTGAAACCCTCAATAAACCACTAGCACAAGATTCTCCATCTCAGGCTCTGCTTCCAGGGGGCCCATCCTAAGTCAAGGAGCTGGAAGTCAGAAAGGAAAAAGTACGTTTGAGACATTCCAGTGCCTCTTAGCAGCTCTTTCTTATATGTTGGTCACCACATCTATAGCAAAACTCTCACCACTTTAAAAATACCTCACATACCTTCTAAAACCACAGTTGGAGGAATCAATGATTCCAATGGATGCACTGTCTTGGTCAATGAAATTCCTTTTATTTTTATTGAAGTATAGTTGATTTACAATGTTGTGTTAGTTTCAGGTGTATAGCTAAGTGTTTCAGTTATATAGATAACTGAATTCATATTCTTTTTCAGATTTTTTCCATTATAGGTTATCACAAGATATAAATTCCCTTCTTGTTGATGAAGGATCCATTGTTCAATCATTCACACATTCTGTGAATTATAGCAGTGTGCTGCTGTATCTGCACCTTCATATTATGCTTTAATTTGATTATCTGACCATTTAATTTCTCCCTTGTTTGTGGCCTCCCTGTCTTGTGTAGAAAAGACAAATAACCAACCAAAACAGAATCTAGAGAAGGTCAGGAAAGTAGAATTAACAGCCATATTTCATGCAGCAATGTATGAATCACAATTCAGATACATCATCCCCTCTATGAGAGAGGCAAGTAGCAGAAAATACATTCTCTCACCTTCCGGTAACAACCAGTTCAATTACAGGCTAACCAAATGGAAACTCAGACCACCTGACCACGCTTGACAACTGCTGTTCCATCCTTGCCTTTCAACTGAAATCCTGGATCTCTAAGTATTAAAGTGCTAATGGCTCCCACTGGTCCATGGGAGTATGGTATCCTATATTATAAAAATATTTCTTCACAAGGGACCATGTCTCCAATGGGCATACAAAGTGTGACTTCACTCTTTTAAAATTCATCAGAACACATAAAGGTAAAACTTTCTCCTTCATATAAAGAGTTAGAAGCCAATATTTAACAGTGTGGGCTTTGGAGAGATAGAGTCCTGGGTTCAAATTCCAGGTTGGCCACTTATTGGCTGAGTAAACAGGCAAATTATTGAACCTCTGTAAGCCTTGCTTTCCTTAACCATTAAAATGAGGATAATAACTAGCCCTACTATTTATTTTAGTGAAGACTGATTCTCGTGCATGTAAGCATTTAGTATAACAACTGACACAAAGGAACTGTTCAAATAATGACATCTTGTTATGGTTATTTTCAAGACTTGTGTTTTAGAGTTAAATTTAGTAATACGTAATCCCATTTTATAGTCGAACATCAGATGAGTGAATACAAGTTCCCAAGAAGTGCCCAGTGCCAGCGTATTGCAGATTCCATTTTCTCCATCCACACTCTGCCATTGCCATTTACACTGTGGTGTAACCGTCACTGGGTTGTGAGCCTGGAAAGCCTTACCTGAGTCAGTCCTGTCTATTGCTTATCCTACTGTTCCCTTCAAAGAGCCTAATCATAGTCATCCATTTCTGAACCTGTCTATACATTACAAATGGCTCCAGATGACTTTGGCAAAAAACAAGAGCAAACTGATTAACATGATAAAATTAAACCAAGAGCTTGGTAGAAAATGAATATCTGAAGTCACTGATTTTTCAGATGACTTCCCTACTCTGTTTTTCCCTCTAATTCATTTTAAGCCAATTACCTCTGCTCTGTGTTGTTGGTGACAGCAAAAAAATTAAAAATGAAAAGTAAAAAGTTGCCTGCATGATTGTGTGGTGGTGATTATCACTATCACTCTCTTATACTGTTTACTGTGCCCATTTTTTCCTCTTCTCTGGGCACCAAGAGCTGACCAATAGTGGACTGCATCCTTGGGCTCCCTGTCCTCTAGCTTCTGGTTGAGTTTGGCCAAAGAAAAGCACTAGCAAGAAATTAGAAAAAAAAAAAAAAAAAAGAGGGGGAGGATGTGTTTGAGGTGCGATATTTACCCACTCCCTCCCTCCCAGGCAATCACAGCAAGTTCACTACATCCCTCAACTGAAGGCAACTCCTGGAAAGTGGCCCTTTTCATAAAGCTCTCTCCTCCCCCTCCTCCTGGTCCTCCAACTCCCTCTCCTCTTCTCCTCCTATTCCTTGCTCCTCCTCCTATCCCTCAACCTCTACCTCTTCTTCCTCTTTCACCTCCTCTTCCCTCTCTCTGTTTCCCTTGTTCCCTCTCAACCTGTGGGTTCCAGTAACCAACAAGTCCCTTTCCCCTTCGGGCCTAGGGATGGGAATGACTTCCCATTGTTACTAGCCTCAAGATATGACACCATCCTTTCTTGCTTTCTCTAAATTTTGCCTGCTCTTTTGTAAATAGGGCATTTTTATTAGTCTCTTCTCAAATTCTCCAATTTGAGTGTTCCACCTGTTTTTTTCTGGGACTTACAGAATACATTTAAGTCCAAAAGAAAGAGGTCTGAGGATCTAATGGTGACTACAGTTGATAATACTGTACTGCAGAATTAAAATTTGATAAGAGAATAGAATTTCAACATTCTCCACCCCGCCCAAAAAACAGTAAAGTAAAAGGATGTCCACAGAGGGTGTAACTTAATTTTCAGGTAGGGAATTTATTTTAATTCTATTTATAAATGTCCAAGGTCACTGTTCTCTACCAATAGTATGTGAATCTTCTTCTCAACATCATTTCCATCAGTGACAGTAACCCTGACTCAGGGAGGAATAACAGATTCATAATAGGAGGAATCTATCCTTAAATTGTGTTTATTCCCAAAATAGTTTCATTGTTTTCATTATGATAACTGATCAGCTTAAGCAACTGTAGTGGAGCTTTATCTCAGTCCACAAAATTGAATCTAAAAGACATAGTACATCTGTTTTTTCTAGAAATCAATTTTGAAATTAATCCCTCATACAGCTAGTAGGAAACAATCACAGTGGTTCTGTGGTCACCTCTCTTTCCTCAGGTTGCACCTAGGTTCCTAAGGCATGGAGGGAAGAGGGTTTGTTGGCAATCATTCATTTGCCTACACAGTTTGCCAAAGAGTTGGCCACTGTCTTGTCCCTATGGCTCCCTGGAGCCCAATTTCTCTCTGCTGTTTCGATGGTCCAATAACACTTGTTTGCCTGAGAATTTCTCTGGTCTTATCTACCTAGACATGCTTGCTGGGGTCTTGCTTCCTCTGCAGGATGCTGTCAGGATCCCACTTCTCTAGGGCCCACCCACCTCTCACTTTCCCCTATCTGGCCCAGGAGAATATTCTCCTGGTCTGCAGTAAGCCCTTCTATGAACCCCCTGCATCTGCCAGGTCACTCTGCTTCTTCCTGTGAACAACTCTCTCCTTTTCTCATCCTTGGTGGATACTTTAAGCCCCCTCTTGACCTTTGAAAACATGGTCTTGACCTTTGAAAACAAAAGCTATGAGGGATTGACGACTTTTTCACTTTCAACCCTGCTGTTGACCTCCCTGAGGAAATGACTCGATACAGAAGGGAGAGAAAGGGGAAACTAATGATCACAAATGATTATCCAAAATACATCTAGCTACACCGTCAAAATCAGTTCATTCCAGGAGGAAAAAGCTAGCATGTGGTCTGTGACTTTGCCCTCAGTGCCTTTGTTTGAGTTTTCATGGACAGCATAGCTTTCACTCTGCCACCCTGGACCCCCCCCAGGAAGACAGTGGGACCTGAACCTGGTGACCCAAACGTACAAGCTTATGAGACACAGATACCTGGACTGACCAATATTGGTCCACTCAACCCCATTTTCTATGTAAGAGTATAATTTGCTATTAATTAATTTAAGGGACTTCCCTGGTGGCACAGTGGTTAAGAATCTGCCTGCCAATGCAGGGGACACAGGTTCGATCCCTGGTCCGGGAAGATCCCACATGCCGCAGAGCAACTAACCCCGTGCGCCACAACTACTGAGCCTGCGCTCTAGAGCCCACGAGGCTAGCATGTGGTCTGTGACTTTGCCCTCAGTGCCTTTGTTTGAGTTTTCATGGACAGCATAGCTTTCACTCTGCCACCCTGGACCCCCCCCAGGAAGACAGTGGGACCTGAACCTGGTGACCCAAACGTACAAGCTTATGAGACACAGATACCTGGACTGACCAATATTGGTCCACTCAACCCCATTTTCTATGTAAGAGTATAATTTGCTATTAATTAATTTAAGGGACTTCCCTGGTGGCACAGTGGTTAAGAATCTGCCTGCCAATGCAGGGGACACAGGTTCGATCCCTGGTCCGGGAAGATCCCACATGCCGCAGAGCAACTAACCCCGTGCGCCACAACTACTGAGCCTGCGCTCTAGAGCCCACGAGCCACAACTACTGAGCCCGTGTGCCACAACTACTGAAGCCCATGCACCTAGAGCCCGTGCTCTGCAACAAGAGAAGCCACTGCAATGAGAAGCCCGCACACGGTAACAGAGTAGCCCCCGCTCACTGCAACTAGAGAAAGCCCGCGCACAGCAACGAAGAACAAACGCAGCCAAAAATAAATAAATTTAAAATAACCTGCCATTGCTTAAGTTTTTAAAGAATATCATTTAAGAAAAGATTTTAAAAGCAGGAAACCTTAGGTTCACAACTCCAAAAGTTTGATCCACTTCTCCTTGATGTCAAAACCCCTACAGCACTTTTCCAACCAGAAATAAGTAGTATTCCCTTCTCTGAAAGGCAGGATTCCATCATGAAGTTGATTACCACAATAAATAACTGAATATTGGATAATTAGCCATTACTGTAGCATATTTGCAGTTCATTTCCAAAATGAACTTTAAGCTTTAAGGGGATTGTGTCCTACTTTCCAGATCAGATTGCAACATTTTTAAATAGCAGAAATGGTTAATTACATAGATTTTTCTAAAGCAGTATCACCACCAGATATTACCCACACAAAGTTATTATTTTTTAAAATTTTCAGCTACTGTGCACGCAGCCTTTGTTAGCCAGAAAGAAATGTGTGGAGCATTGTTTTGTGGCAATACCAAAGTCAGACCCAGGAGACTTTGAAGGGAGCATGAAAGGACTACATAGGATTCTAATATTTAAGCCCAGCAGGAGAATGTTACAGCTCCTGTAGCGCTCCCTCAAGATGTGACAGGATTCCTTCGATTTCCTGCTGTAAATGCAACCTCCTCCAACCTCAAATATTCTGGAATACTTCAAGCATTAAGAAAGCTCATACCTTGGCCTTACATAAGTTTGACTTAACACACCACCTCTCTTTACCACAAGGCCTTTCCTTCTGGTCCATCATTGACCAGAAAAAGCAGAATCTGAGCTACTTGGGTTAGGCTCACAGCCAAATTCCGAAGTTCATTAACCTAAAATGACAAATCACAAGAGTCCCAGAGATCAAAAATCTCAAGAAGTAGATAGGACCTTCAACTGTCTTATGACCAAAACACTCCCAAATCCCAGCTTCTCCTGTGGGTCTTAGAATGGTCAAGACAGGTAAGTGACTCAGTCCGGCCTGCTCAGCCTCTTTATTTGTATTCTCAAAAGGCAAGGTGCAGAAACTACTGAGTATAAAGTTCAAAGACCAAGGAACAACCAAGGCATGAGGCTGTCTGGTAATTGCTTTTAAGACTACAAATAAAAATGAATACTTATTAAAATTTTGAAAGTCCCAGAGAAAATCTGTCAAGCAGGATCCTGTCCCTATTCAGGACATGCTTGTTTCTGTGTATTTTACATGCCATGGAATTAGAAGCTATTATCCAATGATGCTTCTTATCAACTCCAGGCATTAATCTCCCCATGGATTTTCAGTGAATTTCTGTATAACTAATGCCCTTTTGTTAGTTGTTAGCTTGCCTGAGAGAAAAAGGATAATTTGGAGTCTCTGAAGTCCTAAAAGCAGGCATTCACCAAATTCTTTCCACTTGTCTGAGCTTTACCTTTTTTTTTTTTTTTTTTTTTAAGCCTTCTAAGTGTAAGGTAATTGCTTTTAAGACTACAAATAAAAATGAATACTTATTAAAATTTTGAAAGTCCCAGAGAAAATCTGTCAAGCAGGATCCTGTCCCTATTCAGGACATGCTTGTTTCTGTGTATTTTACATGCCATGGAATTAGAAGCTATTATCCAATGATGCTTCTTATCAACTCCAGGCATTAATCTCCCCATGGATTTTCAGTGAATTTCTGTATAACTAATGCCCTTTTGTTAGTTGTTAGCTTGCCTGAGAGAAAAAGGATAATTTGGAGTCTCTGAAGTCCTAAAAGCAGGCATTCACCAAATTCTTTCCACTTGTCTGAGCTTTACCTTTTTTTTTTTTTTTTTTTAAGCCTTCTAAGTGTAACATTCCATAAACCCCACTGACACTGTTCTCCAAACACGTGGCTTAGTTGTGGAAAGGAAGAGAGCAGCTCAGGGCAGGAAGAGTGAACCAAATGAGCCCTGGCCTGTTTTCATTTATGAAATCTCTCCCCCAGTGGACCAATGGAGAGGTGAGGCTACAGAAACTTCTGGAGGCATCAATCTGCTTGAATTAATGTGTTGCTACCCAAAATCTTAAGCACTTGCACTTAGGAAGAAAATACCATGTGTGTCTGGGTATGTGGTATAGACTGACAGGGAAACCAAGGCAGGCATGTGGCTTACTTTACAGAGCATATCTGGATGCTATTAATCACCATCTGTACACATGTTACTTAGAATATCTGTACAGAGGGAACTCAAGCATTATTACGATATTAGAACCATCTCCCCTTTCAGGGTATTTTTACACCTAACTTATTGAATTAATTACATATAAATCATTTTTCATGTCTTTTCTTTTAGTTGTCTAACTTAGGTTCCAAAACTACTGTTATTTGCATACATCGATGTATTCTTAGAAAGCTCAACAAAATTAACTGAAATTTTCTTAGAATACGATTTTTAAGTGTCTAACACAAAATATATATGCAAAATTTAATAGCTTTCCTGCCTAGCAGAAAAAGACACAGAAAATAAAAGGAAAATTGAGTCAATCTATATTAATAATAGTATACACTTCAGAATAACTTTAGTGAGAAATAGGAATACCCTTATAAAGAAAACTACAAAACTTCCTTGAGGAAAGTTAAAATTTTTTGACTAGATGAAAATTTATACCACATAATTGGAGGGAAAGAATGAATATTCTAACAAGGTCAAAAGTTGCCAAATTAATGTGAAGGTTTAATGCAATTCTAACCAAAATATCAATTTAATTTATTTTTGTAAGTTAATAAAAACACATTAAAGTTCATCTGGAAGAAAAAAATAGGCAATGACTAAGAACTGAAAAAGAAGTGCAATATACACCATAGTAGTTAAAATATAACACAACAAAAAATAATCATGGCAATAGCACAAGAATATAAAAATAATCATATAAAATTGAATACACACACACCAGAAACTGATCCTACTAGTCTATACTTTTTTTAAAATGCAAATTTAATATGTGATGAAGGTTTCATCACTAATCAGTGGTGAAAGGTGCTGAGACACCTGGTTTAGTCACTTGGGGTCACCCAATCCGGTATACATTCTCCCTATATTTTGATCACTTCCCATACTGTCAGGACTACCTTCCCAAAATACTTTCCAGAAAAATTGCTTCCTCAATCAAATGCAGCCACACGAGGCTTTTCCTCAAAAGTGAGTGGGGAAACCAGCTCTAAGCATGGCCTGACCTCAATTTTGCTGGTACAGGTGGCAGCAGAGGCAGCTAGTAGATACCTCACCTGGCCAGTCCTGTGGCACCGCTCTGGTTGTTATTACCAGAAGTTAGCCCTGAGCCCAGAAATTTTGTAAGCCACCTAAATTCCTCAGAATATTCCACATCTGCTTAAGCTAGCCAGAGCGTATTCTGTTATTTACAACTAAGGTACTCATAAAAATTGCTTATTGATTTAAAGACAAAGCATATTTTTTAACATCTTTATTGGAGTATAATTGCTTTACAATGGTGTGTTAGTTTCTGCTTTATAACAAAGTGAATCAGTTATACATATACATATGTACTCATATCTCTTCCCTCTTGCGTCTCCCTCCCCCCCACCCTCCCTATCACACCCCTCTAGGTGGTCACAAGCCACCGAGCTGATCTCCCTGTGCTATGCAGCTGCTTCCTACTAGCTATCTGTTTTACATTTGGTAGTGTATATATGTCTACGCCACTCTCTCACTTTGTCTTTTCTTAGATTCCATATATATGTGTTAGCATACGGTATTTGTTTTTCTCCTTCTGACTTACTTCACTCTGTATGACAGACTCCAGGTCTATCCACCTCATTACAAATAACTCAGTTTCATTTCTTTTTATGGCTGAGTAATATTCCATTGTATATATGTGCCACATCTTCTTTATCCATTCATCTGTTGATGGACACTTAGGTTGCTTCCATGTCCTGGCTATTGTAAATAGAGCTGCAATGAACATTGTGGTACATGACTCTTTTTGAATTATGGTTTTCTCAGGGTATATGCCCAGTAGTGGGATTGCTGGGTCATATGGTAGTTCTATTTTTAGTTTTTTAGGGAACCTCCATACTGTTCTCCATAGCGGCTGTATGAATTTACATTCCCACCAACAGTGCAAGACAATTCCCTTTTCTCCACACCCTCTCCAGCATTTATTTGTTTCTAGATTAGAAAAAGCATATTTAAATTCTCACCTCAAACCACATGCATTAAAGTAAATGTCATGCAGGTCAAGTGACAAATTTGTTTTTAAATCAAACCATTCTTAAAATCTAGAAAAAATATAGATTAACTTTGGAAGGAGAAGAACTCTCTAAAGGAGAAAAGTAAAAAAGAAAACAAGATAAACATATTTTAGCACTCAAAATGTTACATTTCTATACCTTGGAAGTGGGTATATAAGACTGAAAAATATGCGTTTGTTTGCTTATGTATTTTTTATAAAGCTCACTAGTAATTAAATAAATGCAGTAAAAATAAGATATTTTCACCTATCAAGTTAGCAAAGGTTTTATTAGTAATAATAAATTCCAATAACAATATATTCACTTAATTAGCAGCAAGGTAAACTGGTACAAGCTTTCTGAAGCATAATTTCACAATATGTATATTAAGGGTCTTTAAAATATTTATATTCTACATAAAACTAGTATTTGTACTTGTAGGAATCAGTCTCAAGAAGTAATTTATACTTTTCTGTATTACTTTTATAAGCAGGAAAACAAAGGTATTACGAGAGTACTAAACAAAGTTTTAAAGGAAAAAGAGGCCACAAGCAAATCTTCCAGCAGGACTGCTTTAATGTAATACTGCCTACTCCAAACATTTAGAATTACATATGAATGAATCAAGGGAAAGAAAGGCATATTTAGTCTACAAGTCACAAACCTATAAAAGGAAGGTAACTCTGTCCTTCAGCCTCATCAGGAGGAAAATCAGGAGAGGTAATCATGTGATCATATTCGCTCTCAGAAGCAGGAGAAAAGGAGGGCATATCCAGGGGCTCACATGCCTCTGTAAACCAGCCATGTGCAGGGAAAAAAGCAGGGAAAATTTTAAAGGACCCCCAGGATTTCCTCCAAGCCTGGGCTAAAATGGGTGTTTCCCAGAAATACCCCAGGGCAACTGAAAGAAGATCTCTGAGAAAAGGTTTCATCTTTTCTAGGACAATAGTCTTAACAACCCCAAAGTTATTTACTCCTATCCAAAATCAAGACAACAACCCCCTCCCTGAAAGCTAATGGCAGAATCTAGGGAACAAAATGGAATTCAAGGGTCTGAAGGGCCGTAGAAAGTTTCAGCGTGAAGCCAGCGCCAGACCAGACTAGGTGGGTCAGCAAGCATCCTGGGAGAGGAGAACCAGCTCAGCTAGGGGAATCCGGAAGATCAGAAAAGAAGCATGAACTATTTTCTAAATTAAGATTGGAGACATGGAATCTACATTCCCACCTGACTTACCGGGAGGACAGTACAGACCATTAACACTGGAACTATTCCAGGACACCCAGTCACATGGTCATGCGTGATCTGACATCTTCTGTATATGTACAAACCGGTGCCCCTGTGGGACTTATTCTTTTAAGGTAAGCCAGGATATTTTCTACAGTTCAGGTGCTCATAGGGTGCAGCTTCTGGCTTAGTTTAGTCAGAGATATAGTTAGCTACAGAATAAGATCCAAAATTTAGTATAAACTAAACAAGTTTTGGAAGCAAAAATAAGACCTAATTCTGGATACAGTGAATTCAAAAAGTAGAGTAAAATACAGAATAATGGCCCCTCATCTGAATTTTCACTAAATAGAGCTGACACAATCACTTAAATCTGGAAGTCATTTCAGAAACTACAATAGATACTTGACTTCTGGATAATTCTTCAAAGACTTTTAGTAAGTTATTAATTATATTCCCCATTTGAAACTGGCTTATAACTGTTTTTAAGTATCACCTGTTTTATAAGGTGCCTGAGACATTTGGTTCCACCATTTTCAAGCTGCCACAAAATATCAGCACAAGGCAAAAAATGCTAGGATGAAATGGTTCAAAGATGCAAATAACAGAAGCGGGATGTGCATGAGGCTGAGAGGCGGATGCACTTAGAGGGGTAGCCCTGTTCTCTGAAGCTGCTCCCTGAAGGGATGTGCAGTACCCATCTTTCCAATTGTACCCACGTTTACCAGGAATTAACATTACGAACATCTGTAACATCCCTGAAGATGTTAAGGGCAGATTTAGGGAGTTGTTTTTACTCATTCTGGCAATTCTAAATTTTCCAACTTTGACTCTATCTAAAGCTATAAATGTAATTGATACAAAATTATTAACTTTTAATGGAAGTCACCATGCCTGAAACACTGACCATGGGTGTTGAGAAATCAGAGAGGGAACCTGAGAAACAGCTCCCATGTCCAAGGAAGGCAGCAGCCAACAGATGACCCACTCCTGATCCAGGGGGAGAGTGAAAAAAATAAGAGTACAGGATTCTTTCAAGACAGAAACAACTGTGATTAAAAATACCTATGGCATAACTAGAAAATAATCGACCATCATATTTTTTGTGACTATCCCAGAAGAAGATTATAGAAATTAATTGAAGGTATATTCTATACTTCTTTAAAAATCCATTTTAAGAGTTACCATATGACCCAGCAATCCCACTCCTGGGCATATATCCAGAAAAGACGAAAACTCTAATTCGAAAAGATACATGCACCTCAATGTTCACAGCAGCACTATTTGCAATATCCAAGACATGGAAGCAACCTAAATGTCCATTGACAGGTGAATGGATAAAGAAGCTGTGGTACATATATACAATGGAGTATTACTCAGCCATAAAAAAGAATGAAATAATGCCACCTGCAGCAACATGGATGGACCTAGAGATTATCATACTAAGTGAAGTAAGTCAGACAGAGAAGGACAAATATGATATGATATCACTTATATGTGGAATCTAAAGTATGGCACAAATGAACTTATTTACAAAACAGAAACAGACTCTCAGACATAGAGAACAACCTTATGGTTACCAAAGGGGCAAAGGCGGGGAGGGATAAGTTAGGAATTTGATGGGTACACACTACTATATGTAAAACAGGTAAACAACAGGGACCTACTGTATAGCACAGGGAACTGTATTCAATATCTTGTAAAAACCTATAATGGAAAAGAATCTGAAAAAAGAATATATATATATGTGTGTGTATATATGTATGTATATATAAGTGAATGTATGTATAACTGAATCACTTTGCTGTACAACTGAAACTAACACAACACTGTAAATCAACTATACTTCAATTAAAAAAAAAAAGTTTTAGGGAATTCCCTGGCAGTCCAGTAGTCAGGACTTCATACTTCCACTGTACGGGGCCTAGGTTTGATCCCTGGTTGGGGAACTAGGATCCTGCAAGCTGTGTGGCACAGCCAAGAAATAAATAAGTAAATAATTTTTAAAAAAAACATTTTAGTATTATTTATGAACATATGAAATAAAATCTATCCCATATATACATAATAGAACCAATTAATTATTTCTTCAGTTAATGCAGAAATGAACTCAGACCAAGGCTTTAATTTAACATGAGGTAGAAAGGTGCCTTCTTGAACTGTAAGCCTCATTCAAGGAAGATATATTAGGAGATGTTTTCCAAGAACTTGCAAGGCTGAAAACCAGAGACTGTCAAAATCTCTCCCCATAAAACTAACACTTCTCCCACCTCTACCATGCTCCTCAGCAAGTTCTTCCCCATTCCTTCTTCCTTCCACAGGCCCCAGGCTGACGACATGGAGACTGGCCCTTACTACAACCAAACCAAAAGAGCTCTGGGGTGAAGGAGATTCAACTTGTCTACAAGGCCCTTCCTGGTATGGTTGCTGCCTTGGCCTGTTTCCTGCTGCACATGGACCTTTCAGCTCCTGGAAACTAACTCTCTAGGCTCTTGGTCACTCTTAGCCTTTCCCCCAAGGCTTCTGTATCCTCTGTGTGTTAACAAGTCCACTAGCACTCAGATCACCCATCCCTATCACCAAGGCTTTCCCCCCTTATCCCACAGTAACTCCAACAACTGAAACTCAGGCAGGTCCCAGACCCAGCCCAATTCTTGAGCCCATCAGGTTGGAGACAAAGACATCCATACCCTTGTCTCCACTCCCATCTGATGGAACCAAGAACTAAATCAGTTGTATACAGCCAAAGTAACTAGTAAGCCTCTTTCTGAAAAACAACCTTCCCCATCTCTCATGTTGAAGCTCTCCAGGGGGTAAGGTTCCTGCCTCAGTTTCCCTGTTTAGCACTCATGTTGCCCAGCAGCACTAGAGCCATGCCCATCATAGTGTGGGCCTGTAGTTTAGAGTCACCTTCTCCCTGTGGGCTGGATCTGGCTGCCTGTGACTAGGCCCAGACACAAATAGACAAATTACCTGGCAATGAACAACTGCCATCTGGCTATGTTTGCATATATGCTGGTCAGTCTCTGTTTTCTCAACTCCAGCTATGCTCCACCCTTCAATGAATGCCTGGCTCTGTGCCCCAGGAGGCTGACCTCATGGATTCCCTCACTTCTATCTTCAGATTGGGTTTCACCAATGGGAAGCGCCAAGAAGAGATGGGAGAGAAGGACAAGAGGTCATGGTATTTCTTCTACACTCCCTCTGCTACGGTCTGAATGTTTGTGCTCTTTGAAATTCACATTTGAAGTCCTCATGATGGTAATAGGAGGTGGGGCCTCTGCTTATTAGGGTGGAACCCTCATGAATGGGATTACTTCTCTTTTAAAAGAGACCCCAGTGAGCTCCCTCACCCTTCCACCACGTGAGGACACACACAGGAAGAAGTCTGCAACCTAGAAGAAGGCCCTCAACTACCAAGCTGGCACCCTGATCTGAGACTTCCAAAACTGAAAAATATATTTCTGTTGTTTATAAGCCACTAAGCCTGTGGTATTTTGTTATAACAACTTGAACAGACTAAGACACCCTCCCCAATCTGTCTAGCAGTG
This sequence comes from Physeter macrocephalus, assembly GCF_002837175.3. Lineage (NCBI taxonomy): Eukaryota > Metazoa > Chordata > Mammalia > Artiodactyla > Physeteridae > Physeter > Physeter macrocephalus. The sequence continues at coordinate 44,415,156 of NC_041222.1, read as the reverse complement.
GCTGTGGTCCTCTATGATCACAACACTGGTCCGGCTGCCCCTACAGCACAGCTTCCACTCTCACTGGGCTGCAGAAACAACTGCCCCCACCATTGCTCCTTCAGGTATAGGATGGTAACAGCTTCCAGCTGTCACTAGTCCCTCAATACTTCACCATGCTTTGCTGGCTCACTTATCCCTGTCCACACCTTCCTAAGTTGTCCCTTCATCATAGTGTCTTGAGTCGTCTGAACTTTCTATTTCTTGCAAGCTCCCTAACTTATATCTTCCATCATATCCTTCCCGCCACCCCATTCCATCTGCCATATTCTCCACCCCCTACCTAGGCCAACTCTGCCTGGTGTGCAGGGCATTCCTTGCCTCTGCATCCCACCAAGTGTCCCAATCACACTATAAAACATAGGCATTAGGCTCTGCACACTCCAACTATACCAGCAAGACACCCATGACTTCACTGTCTAGCTGGGCCATTTCTGACCTGTGACTATCCCAATGCATACCATTCATGCACATCCTGATTCTGACCCACCTTGCACTCACCATCAGGATGGTGGATGTACCTCGCTCTGGGTTCTTCCCCCTGTGTTGAAGCCCAGCTCCACCCTGACTACCAGCTTCCAAATGTTACTCAGGGTCTAGGCTGCCGTTATATCTGCCCTTCCATCCCATAACTCTGCTCCAGCTAGCACCTCCTTGTTGTAATCCATTGCTGTACCAGCTCTGTCAGCGGACATAAGGAGATGAAAGCCAGAAGACCTCCCATTGAATACTTATCCTTCCATTAAAAACACTCAAATTCTGGCAGATTCCTTATCTATAAAACTGAGCTATATTTGGCATCATATGTAGAAGCATCATGGTCTTGGGTGACTTTGAAATAGCCAATGATAATTATCCTTGGAATGCCATGTTCTTTGGAGTTAAAAACTTCCTCTTCTTGCTACAGAGTTCTTCATGACTAACTGCTGAATGCCTCCCTCATCCAGTGTCTGACCTCACTCTCTGGGAGACCCACTCCACTCTGGCAATATCTACCCCAGACTAGAAGCAAAACACCACTTCTCCTGCTCCCTGAGAGTCTGCCTCTTTGCTCGCCAAAACACCACTCCCTTTCTTCCCAGCTTCCCAGCCCTCCCCCTCCAGAACATCAGCCCTCCTGCTTAATAAATAATTCTTACATCTTCCTCCACAACACTTCCTCTTTCTCTCTTGCTGCTTTCATTTACATACTGATGTCAAAAAGGAGGTGGGGGTGAGGAAGGGTTAGAGCCAGGAGAGAAGATACATTATCTTCTTGGCATTTTACTAATAGGTCTTTTTTTCTCCTCCTTTCAAAATTTGAAGGGAGCTACACAAGCTGGAACAAATTTCTTTCAAGCTCGTTTAGCCTTTCTTGTGCTTTTTCCATTATCATTTTATAGCGGAGATTTCAGTGAGGATTCACAGTGAGTCATTTTATGAGGCAGCTCCATCTGTACCATCTGCAGGCATGACTTTCCCATCACTCTAGACATTACGTATCTCCTTATGGCAGCCCGGACAGGGGGTGGAGATTGCCAAGCCAGGTCACATGCCAGGAGTCCATCACTCATCTGAAGGGTGTGGGAAGGGTCTGCTTACAATTAGATTCATCTCCTGGTTCTGGATAATATGTCCCTCTGGCTTCAAATTCTTTCCTGCCAGCTCCCTGCTGGCTGGGCCCAGGAGGGGCTGAAGTCCTGCCTTCCTGCTTTCTTTCCTCCTCTCTCTCTCATTCCCATCTCTCTCTCCCCCTTTCTCATTCTCCACTGTCTGCATCTGTCTATTTCTCTTTCTACCATTCCATCTCTTTCCCCTTCTCCACCTTCCTCTCTTTCCATCGCTCCTCCACCTTTTCCCCACTTGGCCCCATTCTTCATCTTCCTGCTCTTATCTTTCCCTCTTTTCTGTCCTTCTCACTGTTTCTGGTCCTTTGAAAAGAAAATTTTCAGGTCACCCTAACAGGGATCATTGCTGTTTCTCACAGGATAACCAGAGTGCCAAAATTTTTTTAAGTCCATCTCCAGAGGGAGATAATCTCACATTTAACATGTTTTTAAGACTCATCAGGGCTTGTATATAATGCTAATTGCTGGAGAAAATATACCGAAGCCTTTAGGGGTAGGGATAGGAAAGCCATTTGTAAAATGAAGATTAGTGGGGAGCAGTCACCACTGAATGAGGAAGTAGGACTCCTCAGAAGAGGCATTTCAAAGCTATTAGTCACTAATGCAGCCCAAAATTTAATTTAGAATAAATTTAATTGTCAACCATCTCTCCCACATTCTATTCCATCCACCGTAAAACATCATAACCAAAAATGAGGGGCTTAAGCAACTAATGTCCCTGTAGTTTACATTCATTTGCATATAATTTACATCTTACTTGTGAAAGCTATCTAAATATATACACGAAGACTCCCAAATCTTTGACACTGTCAATTCAATTTAAAGGGTGCCTAACACTGGCAAAAAGGTCTATCTTTTAATGACTAGTAGAACTATCACTCCATTATACTGATAAATCTACTTCGTGATTTTGGGGCACCAAAGGGGATTACTGTGGCATGCATGCATTCATTCATTCATTTATAGCATTGCAGAGATACTCATGCAGGTTACATTAGAGAGACTCAGTGAGTTATCAAATTCAAATCAGTGTATTCAAACCCGTGTTGCTCTAGCTTACATATTACATGGCAGTTACTTTACCTCTAAAAGTCTCAGTTTCCTCATCTCTAAAATGTGCACAATAACACCCACCCTTAAAAAAATATTAAGAAATACACTCTTTATTCTAGTAGAACTTATTGGATGATGCCTGATGCCTTTTCCTTGTCTTAATAAGCCACTCTATTCAGCAATTTCTTCATCACAAGATCAACATCAACTCTGACATGGTAGGAAAACCATTTAAAATGGAATCCAAGTTCTGGGTTTGAGTCCCAATTCTAACTGCTAGTTGTATGCCCTTGATAAAGTCCTATCACTTCTCCAGTCCTCAGTTTCCTCAGCTTTCAAGTTAAAATATGACTAGTATAAAAAGTTGATGATTGAGCTGAACAACAGCTGTAAAAGTACATTTTACATAAATGTGAAGTATTTTTCTTTTCCCACACAGCTTTTATAAACAATAGACAGTGTGAAAAAGGTGAGCTGTCCTCAGATAAGTATGGGGCTGAGAGATATTTAGTCTGTGAGCCACTTGGCCAAGACAAGTGTACCATATCTGCCATCATCCACCATCTAAAGACTCTACCAAGGGGATGGGGATGGTGGAAATTTTGACAACTCAACAGTAAAAAATAGAATGTATACATTAATTCACAACAGAAAAGGAAGTGTAAGTCATGGCAGAAAAAAGAAATCTACACTTTTTTCTATACATTAACATTTTTATACATTTTTATCTACACTTTAATACCACATTGTCATTTGTGAAGTTTAACTTGCACTTTACTCCAAGGCCTAGAAAAAGAATTGGAATATAAGACCCTTGTGGAGCATCATTCTCTTTGCCCAAAGATGGTTCATGTCCATCAACAACTTCTGGTGTCACTGACCACAGGGTTTGTTGATTCCTCTGTTAACTCTTCAGGGGGTAGATGAGTCACCTTTCTGTAGCCCCTGTCTCTTTTCTCTTGGGAACTTTCAAAGGACTTGGGGTGCAACAAATGCTTCCCTGGGCCCTATGTGGTGAGTTTCCATTTTATCATCACTTATTCAAGATTCAACATGAATATGAACTTAATATAGGAAACCAGAATATAGATTCATGGTTTCAGAGTTACCAGAAAACAGAAAGCACAGCTCTTCCTGTCCTTTCTTTTGTATCCAGGCAGGAAGATTTTCTCCCTACACCATTTCTCATCAGAAAGTAGACAACCAAATGAATGGAAAACTGCTCCCAGATGGCATCATTCAGCAGTGGGAGATCAACATCCTGGAATTTTCAGGATCTGCTCTATAACTCTCTGTGTGATCTTGACAAGTCCCTTAATCCTTCTGATCTCAGTGTTCTCATTTGTAAAAGTATAGGATTCAATGAAATGGTCTCCATCTAAGCCCACGACCCTATCCAGTAATTTTCAGGGTTAAGTGAATTAAGCAAAGCTAAAATATTGATTTCTGATCAGACTCATTATATTATTTACTCCAAGAGAAAGATTCCTCCTTTTTAAAAAATAGATTAAGAAAAATAAACTGTTAGCTCTGGAGATGTAATGTCACTTTGGTTTTCGTCTGTAGTCCATCGTGGACTTTAGGATCAGAATGATGAGTGTAATTTTAACCCTGTAATTAAACATGGATTTAAAGCACCTAGCACATGGGCAGATCCAAGCAAATGTTACTTCCCCTTACACAACCTTTCCCAGGGTCTTCAGTGTACTCCTGAAACTGAAAAAGTGAAAGCTGCTCAAATATCTGCTGCCAGAAACACATCCCATCCATGCAATGCCAACAATAGCAAAAGAAATCCCAATTTTAATGCATATGTTGCACACACTCATTGCTTCCTTGTCTTCTGGCACAGGAACTGAGATCTGATACTTGGCGCTTCATTTTTCCTTTGTGCCAGATGAGCATTAGGTCCTTTGCTTACAAAGAGCTCAATTGATCTGTCTCCAGGATGACGTGCATGATAAAAAGAAAAACAATGTAAGTGAGGGGAGTTTCTTTCTGTCTTGCAGGTAGTCTTAGAACACTTCTTTCTGCTCAAACGTCATTTCCCTAATAGTAGGTAGTAGTGTGCAATGTGAAAAGATTACTCAAAATTAGGGCCATTTTGGAGGCCAGGTATATTAAAAACTATGCCCTTCCTGCCCCACCTTGACAGAGAATAACACAGAGGGAAGAAATCAGGACAGGGTTTTCTGTCAGCTCCTGCAATAATAAGATAGTTCGATATCTGAATCTTTATTTTTTATAATATAGTTTTTATTTTTTTGGCTGCGTTGGGTCTTCGTTGCGGCGCGTGGGCTTTCTCTAGTTGCGGCAAGCGGGGACTACTCTTTGCTGCGGCGCGGGGGCTTCTCACTGCAGTGGCTTCTCGTGTTGCAGAGCACGGGCTCTAGGCACGCGGGCTTCTGTAGTTTTGGCACATGGGCTCAGTAGCTGTGGTTCGCGGGCTCTAGAGCGCAGGCTCAGCAGTTGTGGCTTAGTTGCTCCGCGGCATGTGGGACCTTCCTGAACCAGGGCTGAAACCTGTGTCCCCTGCATCAGCAGGTGGATTCTTCAACACCATGCCACCAGGGAAGCCCAATATCTGAATCTTTACACCAAAAATTTCAGGGCAAAAATTTCAGTTGATTGGGATAACAAAGCACAAACACCAGATTCCAAAAAGCTTCTCATTCCTTGACTCAGATTCAGAGGCAAAGACTCACGATGCTGATGAAACAAGTATCTAAATAAATAATACAATTTTAATGAAAAACACAAGAGACGATAGAAAAGAATGCAGCCTCCTGCTGCACCGACACATAGCCCCAAGTACAGACACAATCATTTACAACAGGGGTGAAGAGGTCCTGTTCTCCCCACAAGTCCGGCATGGTAGCCTGAGCTCAACTGATGAAAGATGCCAATTTTTCAATGAACATCCTTTCTCTGATTTTTTTTTCTTTAAAATATTCCAAGAGGTAGAATTATGGATGCCAAGTCTATGCATGTTTTTAAAGCTCCTGAGACTTATCCCCAAACTAGTGCATTTTTCTTCAAGGGGAGCCCCTCTGCTTAGCGTGGTGGCATGTGGGATGTCCAAGATTGGATGTTAAGGGGCATACAAATCCCAACCTCCTTTCCTTGGCATTGAACAGAATTTGAGGTGCTGCCTGTCATCCTCTTTGCAGGCTAGGCCTACTTTCAGCAGCTCCATTCAGTTGCAAGAGCCTGCGTGCTGGACACCAGAGGACAACCACAGAACTGGCTCTGCTCGAAACCCTGTGAAGGTCACATGAGCACAAACCTTTCAGGGGAAGCCCAGATGTCAACAGCCAAAGCAAACAAGGGAGTCGCTCACTAAGGCAGCACTCCCTGCTGTTTTTTTTTTTTTTTTTTTTTTTTTTTTCCTGCGGTACGGGGGCCTCTCACTGCTGTGGCCTCTCCCGTTGCGGAGCACAGGCTCCGGACGCGGAGGCTCAGCGGCCATGGCTCACGGGCCCAGCCACTCCGCGGTATGTGGGATCTTCCCAGACTGGGGCACGAACCCCGGATCCCCTGCATCGGCAGGCGGATTCTCAACCACTGCGCCACGGGAAGCCCCTCCCTGCTTTTTTCAACATAAATAACCTGTTTATTACAGAAAATAGACAGGATAATATTTTAAAAAGCAAAGTCACCCATATCCTCACCACCCAGAGACAACCATCTTTGTATGTTTATATATGTCCTTGTATTGATAGAATTCATGCCCATACAAATATATAAGTAAACTTGCATTTTATAAAAACAGAATTATAGCATATATATACTATGCTACACTTATTTTTTCAGACTTAGTAATACACAACATTCTATACTTTTTAAAACATCAAATCCTGTACTTTGGCACATTTAGGGTGTTTCCAACTTTTCTCGGTTAAAGCATGTAGACACACACACTTGCATGGCATTTAATTCTGGAAGGATATCTATTTTTTTTTAATCGCACTACAATAAACATCTTCGAACAGGTATGTTTTCAATGGACATCCTTTTTCTGATTTTTTTTTCTCTAAAATATTCCAAGAGGTAGAATTACGGATGCCAAGTCTATGCATGTTTTTAAAGCTACTGAGACTTATCCCCAAACTGTAGTGCATTTTTCTTCAAGGGGAGCCCCTCTGCTTAGCATGGTGGCATGTGGGATGTCCAAGATTGGATGTTAAGTGGCATACAAATCCCAACTGCCAAGAAGCCGATGGGAAACAAATTGGAACCCTTTCTAAAGCGTTAAGGTGATTACTGCTTAGTACCCAGATATCTTTCAGCAATTTCATATAAAATATTCCTTCATGTCAGGCCCATAATCACCTTTTCAAACTTGTGCCGTGGAGAGTCATGGATATGTGTTCAGCATGCAGGGCATAAATCTCCCAGAGCGCACTGCAACCTGCAGAGCCTCCCTCCCACAGGCGTGGGGCTGCTCCACAGCAGCTGAAAAGCACATGTTCTGGTCCTCGACCCTCACCTCTATTTCTCCCACACCCTCCTCCAGCTTCCTTCTGCCTTCGGGCTTGCACATTTCTCCTCGACAGTTGCTTTCGGAAAAATATTTCTAAGATGCTTACCTATGCAAATCTGTCTTTCAAAACAGTACCCACAATCAAACCTAAGCGCACAGAAGTCTACCCTCATTGGTGGCCAAACGAGCACGTCAGGATGACCAAAGAGGTAGGAATTTGGTGAGTGCCGACATAGAGCCCAGAGCCTTTCTGGCCGGAGTTATTTGTCCAGAGGAGGGGAAGTTAGATGCTCTGCCCTTCCACTGAAGAGCCGCACACACAAATGCGGACCAGGTAGTAGATAGATCAGGCAGCTGTCGCTCCCCAAGAAGTTGGCATGAAAGTTAACGTAAGAGAGGAATCTTTCTCGCACTTCCAGGGTGTTCGCCATCAGACTTGTCATGTCTTACTTCACTAGGGAAAAAATAATCCATCTAAGTACAAACAGCTTCCCAAGCCCTGTGCTAAGGAGTCCAGCTCGTCCCAAAGCTGCCAAGAGTCCCCATTCATGTTTCCCAGCATTCTCTGAGTGCAGGTAGGCTTGGCTGCCCTCGCTTGTGTTACCACACACAGGCTTACCCAACCCTGGCCTGTGTGCATGCAGCATTTTCCGACACTGCAGCACATGAAATAGCTCTGCTGACCAGAGGGGAAGAGGGGGAGGGATAAACTGGGAGACTGGGATTGACATATACACACTACTACATACAAAATATATAACTAATAAGAACCTACTATATAGCACAGCGAACTCTACCCAATACTCTGTAATGACCTACCTATATGGGAAAAGAATCTTAAAAAGAGTGGATATATATGTATGTGTATAACTGACTCACTTTGCCGTACACCTGAAACTAACACAACATTGTAAATCAACCGTATTCCAATAAAATTTTTTTTAAAAAGGACTAAAGAAAAAAAAAAGAAATAGCTGTGCTGTTATTTCCACTGTGGTCTTGCAGCCAATGCCAAGTGGCCTACAAGCACCTGAAATGCACCTGAGACCAGTCATGGGAGAGCTATTTCAAGTCCACGTCTGTGTGGGACCTGGAGTATCAGGGGACGACCCCAGCGCTGTGTGCTTTGGCCGCTGCTACTTATGGTCACTGCCATCTGAGTTCATTGCCCTCCTTGGGTGTTAGGGCTCAGGGGTAGTTGCTGGGGGAGGGGAAAGCTGGTAAGGACTTGGACAGGACTGTAGGTGTGTATGACAGCTGTATAAAGCTAGCCTGTTAGTGGGAGACGGGGAGGTAGGTGGCGCTGGGGGCTCCGGAGGCTGAAAAAAGGCTCAGCGGCCATGGCTCACGGGCCCAGCCACTCCGCGGTATGTGGGATCTTCCCAGACTGGGGCACGAACCCCGGATCCCCTGCATCGGCAGGCGGATTCTCAACCACTGCGCCACGGGAAGCCCCTCCCTGCTTTTTTCAACATAAATAACCTGTTTATTACAGAAAATAGACAGGATAATATTTTAAAAAGCAAAGTCACCCATATCCTCACCACCCAGAGACAACCATCTTTGTATGTTTATATATGTCCTTGTATTGATAGAATTCATGCCCATACAAATATATAAGTAAACTTGCATTTTATAAAAACAGAATTATAGCATATATATACTATGCTACACTTATTTTTTCAGACTTAGTAATACACAACATTCTATACTTTTTAAAACATCAAATCCTGTACTTTGGCACATTTAGGGTGTTTCCAACTTTTCTCGGTTAAAGCATGTAGACACACACACTTGCATGGCATTTAATTCTGGAAGGATATCTATTTTTTTTTAATCGCACTACAATAAACATCTTCGAACAGGTATGTTTTCAATGGACATCCTTTTTCTGATTTTTTTTTCTCTAAAATATTCCAAGAGGTAGAATTACGGATGCCAAGTCTATGCATGTTTTTAAAGCTACTGAGACTTATCCCCAAACTGTAGTGCATTTTTCTTCAAGGGGAGCCCCTCTGCTTAGCATGGTGGCATGTGGGATGTCCAAGATTGGATGTTAAGTGGCATACAAATCCCAACTGCCAAGAAGCCGATGGGAAACAAATTGGAACCCTTTCTAAAGCGTTAAGGTGATTACTGCTTAGTACCCAGATATCTTTCAGCAATTTCATATAAAATATTCCTTCATGTCAGGCCCATAATCACCTTTTCAAACTTGTGCCGTGGAGAGTCATGGATATGTGTTCAGCATGCAGGGCATAAATCTCCCAGAGCGCACTGCAACCTGCAGAGCCTCCCTCCCACAGGCGTGGGGCTGCTCCACAGCAGCTGAAAAGCACATGTTCTGGTCCTCGACCCTCACCTCTATTTCTCCCACACCCTCCTCCAGCTTCCTTCTGCCTTCGGGCTTGCACATTTCTCCTCGACAGTTGCTTTCGGAAAAATATTTCTAAGATGCTTACCTATGCAAATCTGTCTTTCAAAACAGTACCCACAATCAAACCTAAGCGCACAGAAGTCTACCCTCATTGGTGGCCAAACGAGCACGTCAGGATGACCAAAGAGGTAGGAATTTGGTGAGTGCCGACATAGAGCCCAGAGCCTTTCTGGCCGGAGTTATTTGTCCAGAGGAGGGGAAGTTAGATGCTCTGCCCTTCCACTGAAGAGCCGCACACACAAATGCGGACCAGGTAGTAGATAGATCAGGCAGCTGTCGCTCCCCAAGAAGTTGGCATGAAAGTTAACGTAAGAGAGGAATCTTTCTCGCACTTCCAGGGTGTTCGCCATCAGACTTGTCATGTCTTACTTCACTAGGGAAAAAATAATCCATCTAAGTACAAACAGCTTCCCAAGCCCTGTGCTAAGGAGTCCAGCTCGTCCCAAAGCTGCCAAGAGTCCCCATTCATGTTTCCCAGCATTCTCTGAGTGCAGGTAGGCTTGGCTGCCCTCGCTTGTGTTACCACACACAGGCTTACCCAACCCTGGCCTGTGTGCATGCAGCATTTTCCGACACTGCAGCACATGAAATAGCTCTGCTGACCAGAGGGGAAGAGGGGGAGGGATAAACTGGGAGACTGGGATTGACATATACACACTACTACATACAAAATATATAACTAATAAGAACCTACTATATAGCACAGCGAACTCTACCCAATACTCTGTAATGACCTACCTATATGGGAAAAGAATCTTAAAAAGAGTGGATATATATGTATGTGTATAACTGACTCACTTTGCCGTACACCTGAAACTAACACAACATTGTAAATCAACCGTATTCCAATAAAATTTTTTTTAAAAAGGACTAAAGAAAAAAAAAAGAAATAGCTGTGCTGTTATTTCCACTGTGGTCTTGCAGCCAATGCCAAGTGGCCTACTAGCACCTGAAATGCACCTGAGACCAGTCATGGGAGAGCTATTTCAAGTCCACGTCTGTGTGGGACCTGGAGTATCAGGGGACGACCCCAGCGCTGTGTGCTTTGGCCGCTGCTACTTATGGTCACTGCCATCTGAGTTCATTGCCCTCCTTGGGTGTTAGGGCTCAGGGGTAGTTGCTGGGGGAGGGGAAAGCTGGTAAGGACTTGGACAGGACTGTAGGTGTGTATGACAGCTGTATAAAGCTAGCCTGTTAGTGGGAGACGGGGAGGTAGGTGGCGCTGGGGGCTCCGGAGGCTGAAAAAATACACCCCTGGTGAGTAGGTATTTCTCTCCAACCAGGCTTTCAGGAAGGGGTGAACGCTTTTATCTCTGCTCAGCAGCTCCAGAGTGATGACAAGTTTATCAGCCAGATCCCCACACTCAGAACAGTCTCAGTCCCTAAACACCATCTCCTGAGAGCCTCCACCCCACTGATGGGTCGACAGTAGTGATAACAACATCAACAATAACAGCATCTGTGATGTGTGGAGTACTACATGCCACTGTACGCTTCTTCGTAAATAAAACTGTACCCAGTTTTACTTAATCCTCCTAACATCTTTGTGAAGTTGGTATTATTATTCCTCCTTTTATAGATAACTATCCTGAGGCTCAGAGAGGTTACACTGACTGCCCAAGTCAAACAGCTAGTAAATGGCAGAGCAGGGTTTGACTGCTCTTAACCTCTGCACCAGGTACACACCTATCAGTTCACTCAGAACGGGGCATGTACCAAGGGCACGTACTAAGAAGACGAACACATTCACAAGTTTTTCCCATTGGCTGTTTGCCCAGCTTGTATCTCCAGAAGGTTTACTGGGCCACATCGTGCTGCTCCCAAACCCATACAATCACCCAAAAATGGCCCCAAACAAAACCATCCTCTTTCATCCAAACATTTCTTCAGTTCTGACCATGGAACCCCCGTATCTACATCAACCCTGTGTGAAACTACAGTCATTTATCTAACCCTTCCTCCTTACCTCCATGCAGTCAGTAAGTCTTGTTTCTTCTCCACCAAAATGGTTCTTCAAGGCAGCTGATCATCACTTTCTTATTCCAACTGCCTTGGAGCTGTGCTCCCTGCCTCAAGCATCTAGACTCTCTATTCCAAACACCAGTTTCAGACTAGACTTCCTTCAGCAGCGCTTCTGCCATTTCCAACCTCCCTCTACACCTACAATCTTGAGGTGAGATTCCTCTTTGTGGATATCAAGGCCCTCTATAGCTGGCCCCATCTTACCTTTCGATACTCCCACCTTTGTTCTACACAATGAGATCACCTCCACCAATCCCCTCACCAACAAGACCCACCTGTCAGTCTGTACCACTCCAACCCAAATCACTGTTCAAGCACCATTCTCATGATTACACAAGTTTGATATTATTGCGTTTCACAGAGAACCCAGTGTATAGGACTCAGTCAACACATCCATTTCTAAATTAACTATGATACTGTCTGGACAATTTTCCTGAATCAAAACACGTAGCTTGGCTTTGTATGAAACAGATCTTGGCCTTTGATTAACCATAAATTTAAGTGAACCAGTTGAGGAACACAGCCACTTGAAAAAGCCAAGACAAGGCAAACCGGGCCTGTGTCATGAAAAGCATCGTGCCCAGATCATGAATATAGGTCCCAAGACAGCCTCCACTGACCAAGGCACACCCTGAGTGATGCATGCAACTCTGGATGTCCTGCTCAAATTCTGTGTATCACCTGGTCAAGCTATTGATCATCCCCAGAAGTGGGATAAAGCTAAGGAAGGGATATAGAATTGATCACAAAGGAAAAACCGTGGAGCTCGCTTCAGCAGCACATATACTAAAATTGGAACGATAGAGAGAAGATTATCATGGCTGCCGCACAAAAATGACACACAAATTCGTAAAGCATTCCATATTTTTAGCTACATGTAAAAGAACGAAATTAGAACACTCCCTAACACCATACACAAAAATAAACTCTAAATGGATTAAAGACCGAAATGTAAGGCCAGACACTATCAAACTCTTAGAGGAAAACATAGGCAGAACACTCTATGACATAAATCACAGCAAGATCCTTTTTGACCCACCTGCTAGAGAAATGGAAATAAAAACAAAAATAAACAAATCGGACCCAATGAAACTTAAAAGCTTCTGCACAGCAAAGGAAACCATAAACAAGACGAAAAGACAACCCTCAGAATGGGACAAAATATTTGCCGATGAAGCAACTGACAAAGGATTAATCTCCAAAATTTACAAGCAGCTGATGCAGTTCAATATGAAAAAAACAAACAACACAATCCAAAAATGGGCAGAAGTCCTAAATAGACATTTCTCCAAAGAAGATATACAGATTGGGGCCGTGGCCGCTGGGCCTGCGCGTCCGGAGCCTGTGCTCCGCAACGGGAGAGGCCACAGCAGAGGGAGGCCCGCATACCACAAAATAAAAAAAAAAAAAAAAAAAAAAAAAAACTAAAAATAGAACTACCATACGAACCAGCAATCCCACTATTGGGCATATACCCTGAGAAAACCATAAT
>NC_041222.1:44387981-44401723 GCF_002837175.3 Physeter macrocephalus | reverse complement strand
GTGGGAAGCAGCCGCATAGCACAGGGAGATCAGCTCGGTGCTTTGTGACCACCTAGAGGGGTGGGATAGGGAGGGTGGGAGGGAGGGAGATGCAAGAGTGAGGAGATATGGGAACACATGTATATGTATAACTGATTCAATTTGTTATAAAGCAGAAACTAACATACCATTGCAAAGCAATTATACTCCAATAAAGATGTTAAAAAAAAAAAGAAAAACACTAAAAATAGAACTACCATACGACTCAGCAATCCCTCTACTGGGCAGATACCCTGAGAAAAACATAATTCAAAAAGTCATGTACCACAATATTCATTGCAGCACTATTTACAATAGCCAGGACATGGAAGCAACCTAAGTGTCCATCAAATAGATAGCTAGTGGGAAGCAGCCACATAGCACAGAGAGATCAGCTCAGTGCTTTGTGACCACCTAGAGGGGTGGGATAGGGAGGTTGGGAGATGCAAGAGGGAAGAGATATGGGAACACATGTATATGTATAGCTGATTCACTTTGTTGTAAAGCACAAACTAACACACCACTGTAAAGCAATTATACTCCAATAAAGATGTTTAAAAAAAAAAAAAAAGGAAAGAAAAACCATGGAAGGAATCAGTATGTTCAGAGGACCATCCAATAGAAGGGACATTCTAGCAAAGACACAGATTTTTTTCTATGTTCCTCCATTGGGCAGAAGCACTAAGGTGCAAGTTTTAGGCAAGGGATGCAAAAGATCCCAATTTAATATGTGTATTAAGTCAGTATTATCAGTAGTAATCCCCCTGTCATTAAAAGTGTTGGAGCAGACATGAAATGTCTACCTCCAGAATGTTTTAGAAAGAATTCCTATACAACATGGTAAATCAACTATACCCCAATAAAATTTTTAATTAAATAATTTTTTTTAATGTTTTAAAGAAGAATTCCTACATTGAGTGGAAGGTACAATGAGACAGTCCACTAGAGAGGCTCTACCACTTTCTTTGCTGCTGCTTTTGCTGACATATGTGTATTAAGTCAGTATTATCAGTAGTAATCCCCCTGTCATTAAAAGTGTTGGAGACATGAAACGTCTACCTCCAGAAAGTTTTAGAAACAGGCTAAACTCTTTTCCTTTCTGAACCAGCCACAGTGAGCTGTGACAAGTGAAAACCCGAATGCCTATAGGCAGGTGACTAATTCATGGTAAATCAACTATACCCCAATAAAATTTTTAATTAAATAATTTTTTAATGTTTTAAAGAAGAATTCCTACATTGAGCGGAAGCTACAATGAGACAGTCCACTAGAGAGGCTCTACCACTTTCTTTGCTGCTGCTTTTGCTGACACTGAGGAGGTCCCAGATTCCTCTTGCCTCCTAAAAACATGAAAGTAATTTAGTTCCAATATTCCCAGGCTAAACTCTTTTCCTTTCTGAACCAGCCACAGTGAGCTGTGACAACAAGTGAAAACCCGAATGCCTATAGGCAGGTGATTAATTTTCTGCATCAGATTGAGATTAAACAATAGAGAGTAGAGAGTCCAGTGTAGAACAAATAAGTTCATGCACTCCTCAAAGGTATTCAAATTCCAGTTATTTTTAAATATTGTGCCAAGAAAAATGGAATAACCAGTTTACAACCCCTGAAACCATCACAGTATAGAATAAAGTATTGAAGAATTTTGCTTTGTTTTGTTCTATTTTGTTTTTGCTATGGTCATAGATCATAGTGATTAGTAGCATGGGTTCTGAAACAGAATGACTGGGTTCAGGTACAAGCTCAGTAATTTCCAGTTATTTCGCTTCTCTGAACCTTAGTTTTCTCATCTTTAAATCATATTAAAAAGTATACTCACCTAATTGGTTTGTTTTGAGGAAAAAATGGAGTAATATATACCACATGCTTAGAGCAGTGCCTAACATTTAATATGCACTCAAAAACAATGGTGAAATTGGAAAGATATTCTAAAATGCATTCTTTTTAGGAAACCCCAAGTGGCCCAGCTTACCTTAGAGCAGAATTTCCTGATCCATAGTCTTTGAAAGACTTGAAAGTAAGTGTTCTGCACTAAGAGGGTTCCAAGATTAAATAATTTTGAGAAATGATACACACTATAGCAGTCCGTTTGGAGATGGACACTAGCATACATTAACTTGATTTACTCTGGTAGATTCAATCACGAAACCTCTATCCTTTGAAATATCCATCTAAAACCCAAAGATCCAGTATTTTTACGAATATATTTTAGAAATGCCTCCTCTGGGAGCTTCCAATTTTTTCTTAAAATATTTACTCTTTCACCATTTATATCCACTTCTGCTTCCAAGAAAGGATTTGAAGCACAGGCTAAGGGGTCAAAGAAATTTATTTCTCTAGAGATTGTAAACCTCAACCTCCTCTTTCCTGGGCTTCTTTCCTCCCCAAGATCCACTGCAAAATTTCAAAGCCTATAGAAATATCTATTTCTTCATCCTGGTTCAATGGTCCTGAAGTCTACATACATTCTGCCTAAATGATCACCTCTTCTGCACAACTGAGTATCTATAGAACCGTTCCCCCTTCCTGAAGTCCCTGGGCCACTTTCATACCTCTCCAGGTCAAATTTTTGACCTCTCCAGGTCAAATTATTCCAACCATGTGCCACAAGTTGTAAGGGACACAACGGTAGCATAAGACAATGTCCCCTAGCCGCCTGGAGCTTACCTTATCCTGGAGAGGCCAGATCTACACTCCTGAGCGAGTCAGAAATCAGAATTCACGACCGAACTCTGTGACCTGAGAGGTGATCTGAGAGCTCCTCCTTCATCTTGACATTGACTTTCTGCATTGCATTTTCAGTGGAACGGCTTAGAGATAAGATGAGGATTTTCCCAAGGCACGAACTGCCTCTATCAGGGGTAAGTAATGGGTACATCAGACCTCTAAGTATAAGTGCTATGGTTGAACCTGAGCTGCCTGGGACCTTAACTAGAGAAATGTGGAAGGTTTCCATTCCTGAGGGTCTTTATGAACAACTTCCTCAAATTTACCCAAAACTTGTATTGCTTCTAGAAGAACTCAGAGGAAAATATTTTTAATTAATGACATGGTTTAGAAATCAACTGTGGACTAATTAGCAGGGAATTTTGAGTTTCAAGCAGTTTGGATAATTTGGGGTGGTCCAGATCAAGTTTGGAGCAGCCCCCATTTAAGTCAGCCTGTGAGACTTCCAGTGTTTGGAGTGTGACTTTGGGGGTTAGTGGGGGGGTTTGAAGGTGAGGGAAGGTTCATTCATGAGTTAAAGAGAAGATCTGGCCCCTGAGATTGACTGTGCTCAGCAAAAACTGCCCTTCCGTGTATGAAGATGCAATAACTGGTTCTGTAGTTCCCCACCACAGGGAAAGTTGGTGAAAACAGGGGAAGGAAACCAAGAACAAGAATACCAGGGACTCAGTCCCTTCATTTGGAACAATTACTAAATGAACATTTGAAAAGGTGTTACATAGTTTATGAAACAGTATCACATGTGCTATTTAATTCTCACAAGTGTCCTTTGAGCTGGGATCCCTGTCTCCTATTTACAGATGGAAAAACCACAGCTCAGAGGCAGAGGTAAAATGGTTTCCTCAGGATCCCATGGTTCATAAGTGGCAGAACCAGGACCCAAACACAGAGCCTCATGGATCCAAATTCCACGTTCTTTTCCTCATTAATCACCTTTAATTTTTGACTGGACTTCTTTGCTACCACCTGAGGAGTCGAGATAGCAAGCGTAGGAAGAGGAAAAGAATGTGGAATTTGGATCCACGAGGATCTGTGTTTGATGTTATATATGAAAGCTGTTAAGAGAGTAAATCCTGAGATCTCATCACAAGGAAAACATTTTTTCTTTATCTTTAATTTCGTATCTACACGAGATGGTGGATGTTCACTAAACTTGTGGTCATCATTTCATGATGTATGTAAGTCAGATCATGATGCTGTACACCTTAAACTTATACAGGGCTATATGTCAATTTATCTCAATAAAACTAGAGGGAAAAAAAATTAAAGGTGAAAAGGCAGAAGAAGTTCTCCATGCCTGCTAAACCCCTGCAACAAGTGACATTCCAACGTCAGCGAGGAAAAGAGCCTATCTGCTCCTGACACATGCAGTCCTCCAGATCTGTCCAACTCTTTGTCACATCCCTTGTCCACAAGCAGTAAACCAACCATTTCAAAATCATATGGAAATGGCACATCCAGACAGTGGAATATTATCCAGTACTAAAAAGAAATGAGCTATCAAGCCATGAAAAAAAAATGCAGAAGAATCTTAAATGCACATTACTAAAGGAAAGAAGCCAATCTGAAAAGGCTGCATACTCTGATTCCTACTATATGACATTCTGGAAAAGGCAAAACTAAGGAGACGGTAAAAAGATCAGTGGTTACCAGGGGTCGAGGCAGGGGAAAGGATGAATAGGCAGAACACAGAAGATTTTGAGGGCAGTGAAACTATTCCGTATGACACTATAATGCTGGTTGCATGTTATTATACATTTGTTAAGGCCCATGGAATATACAACACCGAGACTGAAGCCTGATGTAAACTATGGATTTTGAGTGGTGATGCGTCAATGCAGATTCATCAAATGTAACAAAGGTACCACTCTAATGGGAGATACTGATGGTGGGAGAGGTGTACACATGCGGAATCAGAGTTTATATGGGAAATCTCTGTACCGTCTGTTCAATTTTGCTATGAACCTAAAACTGCTCTAAAAAAAGTCTATTTAAAAAAAAAAAAAAGTAGGTTCACGTACTCAAGTTGTTCCAAACATACTTAAAAGCTCTCCAATGACTTACTTGCCTATCAGTTTTTAAGTTTAAATTAGCTAAAAATAAATAAAATTTCAAATTCAAAACAAAAATCATATGGGAGTCACCACAGAACCTCGTCCTCATTTCTTCCTAACTAGAGGCTTCTTAGAGTCCCTTCTTCCCAGGAGCAATAGACCATTCTTAGAATCTGTTACCTAGATTTGGAAAGCCTTTCCCCAGTCGAGGGGATGTACATGAGCATCCTAGCAAAAGTGAGTTGTTACAGCTGGAACACTACCCAAATATGGAACCATTCAAACGTCCATGCTCCCCCATGCTTCCCCCTTCACAGCATCACTCTGAGCCCCAAGATTAGCAAGGAAAGTCTGTGGAACTGTCTTACAAAAGTGGAAGCATATTGCCAGGTTGCATGAGTCATCCTGGTCCAGCTGTCATCTGCTTCTCCCACCAGAATAGGGATACTTCTTCCCCATCCACTCCTGGAAAACACCTCCTAATGATTGTGGATGGTGCCCGAGAGAGGAGGAGGAAAAGAGCCACCTTCCTGACCCAACAAGCAATCTGTTCACACCTGGCAGCGTGAGCTTTGATTATCCTCGACTCAGGTTGTGTAACTACAGATGTCTCTAGTTTTCACAAAGCAAAGGAGCTCTTGACTGGAATAAATGAGATAGATAAATTAGAGGGGGAAGGGAAAGAGTCAAAGGTGTCCCCCCCACTCCCCCCACTTTTCATCTGTGGTGATCTGGGCTCTCTAATCTATTGTACAAATGTCTGCACACAGCATGCCAACACTTGCTTGTAAACTCACGGGAGAAATATCACCTGGAGACAATGAATAATGTCTGCTTCATGCCGTTCTCCCCTAATATACTTTGTTTTGAAGGCATCATATGGATTGAGTTAGTAACACCCATCCTCACGTTTTCAAGCCGCTATCTCCCCCTAAATCATCTCTCTTTGGAACTTGACAGGTTATCACACCTTGTCTCATTTCATGCTGCAGCTTCCCACAAGCAGATTAGTCTTGCTTCACAAATCACAGGCTCCTTTCCCGAGTGAAACACCTTCAAAATTACAGCAACTTGCCCCAAGGGGTATCAAAGTTCTTTTTTCCAAGGTCTGTGGTGTTCCACTAAGAGGCTTCATTGTTCTGAAGCACCACACCTTGGATCGTCTCCTTGGCTGAGGGTATTATCATAAAACAGCAAGAAGAGAATTCGCCAAGCCCATGACAACTTCATCTCTGCATTTAACAGGGTGTCTTCCGGGCAGGGCTCCAGGTGGCCTCCGCCTTGCAAACCTTCAGAGGGGCAGGCAATGCCTGGAGCTGCTCTCCCAGGCCCAAGGTGCAGAGCGAGACAGGAAACAGACTATTGGCAGCATCCTAGTGGTTCTGTGGTATATGAAATTCAAGCACAACCGCTTGCAATTTGCCAACTCATTCCAACCCATGGTTAGACAACCATATGTGGCAGATTCTGTATAGACAGATACCATAGTAGTGTCAAAGAATCTGCTTCCTCCAAGTATTCCTATGATATTCTTCATACTTGCAGTGGCTATGTATTGCTTCTACCCACTCAATATTCATTCCTTTTTTGTGCTATTAGTACCTCAGTTTCTCCTGGGGGGATCACGTCTTAGTTCATAAAATTTGGTCCTAGCACTCAAGGTGAACATTTGACCACGCTTAGTCAATGAGAAGACTCCATCACCCTGGCTACAGTGATTGATTCAGTGACAGTCATGTGACCCACATCTGAGAACTTCAAGAACAATTAAGAAAGAGATGATCCCTTTCCACAGGGGTTGCTAAGCTGGTAAAATGTAACTCTGGATCTGAGGGTGGCTATCTTGCTACCACAGGGTGAGGGTGAGGGAGATCCTATGTGAAAATGGTGCCCTTGCAGAAGGAAGTGAGAGAAATACACGATAACATTGTTTGACACCTGGATCCAGCCATGCCTGAAGTCACTGCCACATTCTAACCATAAGAACCAATAAATTTCCTTTCTTGCTCAAGACAGTTTTAGCTGGGCTTCTCTCTTGAAAACAAAGAGCTCTGATAAATACACTGCCCAATAACTTAAAGAAAATAAAAGGCATTAGCATTCCCAAATGATTCATGCATTGATTTATGGTAAAATATATATTGAATACCTAACCTATGTCAAGCTCTATGTTTGGTGTTAGGGACACAGAGACAAAGAGGACACAATCCTTGCCTTAAAGGTTTTATATTCTAGTATCCAATTTAGCAAAAAAATCCACAGTTTCAACAGCTCAAGGGATAATGAGGATTCTTGAATTTCTATTAAGAAATGAAATAGCATGGATTAGCACAAGTATCTAGCAAATTCGTATAATCCAGATGAGTGTGCCTTAGTACTTAGGACGCAACTTACTTCTATTACATGCTTTTGTGAAAAGAGCTAAATGCATATCTAATAAATTCTGGGAAGAGGAGTATGGTGGCATGTGTTGTTTATGTTTGCAGAGAGTCCATTCCTTCTTCTGATAATGAATTTGGGGAACCAGCTCCACCACTGCTTGCAGTCTTGGTGAGACTGTCTATTTGGTGACTCTGTCAACGTGGCAAGACTTCTCCCAACCCAGATCGAGGCATGGCCATATGACATAAGTTGGTCCAATCAATTAGCTCACTCCTTCTCAGTCCCCTTTACAAGTCCTCCCCTCCCCCATATACCTGCCTCAGGCCTCTTTTCTTTTCCATCTACATTCACTCCCAAGTTGATCTCAACCAACCTCATGGCTTTAAATACCATTCACTTAAATTAATTTAAATTAATTTAATTTAATTAATATCTCCATCACAGATCTCTCCCCAGAACTCCAAATCACCCACTTGCATGTCCAACTGCCGACTCTTGATACTTCCACCTGATCTCACCCTCAGCATGCCCAAACCACACTCCTGAATTCTGCAAACTTGCTCTTTCCTACAGTCTTTTCCATCTTAAGAACTGCTCAGGTGAAAAAACTTGGGAGTCAT
The DNA here is from genome assembly GCF_002837175.3 of Physeter macrocephalus. Taxonomy (NCBI): domain Eukaryota; kingdom Metazoa; phylum Chordata; class Mammalia; order Artiodactyla; family Physeteridae; genus Physeter; species Physeter macrocephalus. The sequence goes on along the minus strand of NC_041222.1, from coordinate 44,393,922 downwards.
CATTGATTCTTCTCTTTCTTTTCACACTCCATATCCTGATGGCCATCAAATCTGACAACTCTTCCTTCACAAGAGATCCAGAAGCTGGTCGCTTCTTATCATCACTTCCACTAAGATCACTCTGTCCCAAGCCCAAATCATCTCCTCGCTGGATGATTGCAGAAGCTTTCTTATCAGTGACCATGATTCAGCTTTTGGTATATTCAGTATATTATCAACAGAACAACCAGCAGGATCCTTTTAAAATCTAAGCCAACACTATTCCTCTGCAAGGAAATGTCATCTCCCAACATCCACACCAATCTTCTCTAGGTCTTGAATCAAACATCACCTTCTAGATCAGGCATTTTCTGACCACTCTATTTGAAACTGCATCACCCTCCTGCTGCAGGTCCCTATCCCCTTACACCCTCCTTCATTTATACTCCATAACTCTTACTGCTACCTAACATACTAAATATTATTGGCCTTTTTTCTTATTAGTTTATTATCATCTCCCCCAACTGGAATGCAAGCTCCCTGAGGGTAGGGCTTCTGTTTTGTTCACTGCTGTAACCATAAAACCTAGAAGAGTGCCTGGCACCCAATACCTGATGAATGAATGAATGAACAATGAACACGGTGGTCTCTTTAGAGGAGGGACCCAGTGATGGAAAATAGTTAGTGCAGACTCTTTCTGGAACGAGTGCCCAAAAGAGACTACACTTTATTACCTGCCACCTAAAGCTTCTAAACTGTCCTTCTACCTTCACTAAGGCCCAGTTCTTCTGCATTCCCTTTGATTCTATGAGCTGCTCCTATCCAGCCAGTAAATTTCCCATTTTATATAAGCCAGGGTCAGTTTCTGTTGCTTGCAGCCAAAGATTCCTAGTTGATTCAAGGAGCCAAATATCTAGGCTCTCACTACAACACCATTTATTGTCATAAATGTACAGAGATGTGGTGGCCTGGTACTTTGGGTGTCCTTCTATTCCACAACAAGAGGTAAGGCTTTAACTGTAAATGACATAAGAAGAGCTGCTTAGAAGTTAGATTCACACAAAAGCATTAAGTAACTTCTGAGTCTTTTCTAAAATGACTATGCTGCTTATTTTAAACCAACAAGACCTCATTCATTTATTAAGTATATCTTATCCTTATAAAACAAAGATGGATGCACAAACATTCTAGAGAGGTTTTATAAGGTAATGATGAACAGCAGATTGATGAAGAGAGCAGAATACCTTCACTTCCATGTTAGCAATCAGGACCCTAACACCAGTAAGTCTGAGAAGATAAAACATGAAGGACATGAAAAATAGCATACATGTCTTTAAGCATATTGATTCCAACTTTTATGTGAAGAAGGACAAGAAAAGAAAATATACCAAATCATTAGCAATGGTTCTAAGTAGAGGAATAGTGGTGATTTGTAGTTCTTATTTAACCCTTCCTGAATTTTCACAAGCTTAGTAGTTAATAAACATAATTATTTTAATAAAGAAATAAACAGCATTCTTTTGGAATTTGGAACAACAAAAATATTTAGGAGATATGAGAACCTGAAAAACAGTGTGCATTTTGCTGACACCTTCCAGCTACTAACATAAAGTCATGGGAAATTAAATAAGACCCTCACCTTCAGAAACTCCTTTCCTTCTGGAAATCATCAGAACATTGGTATGAAGAAGGAAACAAGGGAACAGAACAGACTATGTATCCGTGCTTCTCAAACGACACTTAGAAAACCATCCGTAACAGAATCACCAGGGGCACTTGTTAAAAATAAAGATTCCCAACAGCCATTACAGACCTGTTGTACCAGAATCTCTGAGGGTCAGACCCAGGAATCTGCATTGAACAAATTCACCCAGTAAGTCTGACGCCTGCTCAAGTCCAAGAACCACTAGAAAGATGAAGGAAGCTACTTGAAGCTCCTTGGGGATTCACCACACCTCTGTTTGAATGATTTCAACTGAACAATAAAGCTTAAGTCAGTAGAGAGAAAAAACTCCATCACTCAGAATCATCGCCAGGTTTCCACTTTGCTTTCTGTAGTGTAGACACAATCTATATCATATGCCAGTAGCATAACATCTGCAGGCCCAACCCCCCGATAAATCCATCAGACAGTTGTTGGATAATTCAGTGGAATCTTCCTAATGAAAGCATATTTGACAAGTTCTGATAATTGATAGTTAAACCATTTTTCCCATAACAAGCCTAACATCAGTGAAAGCCTGATCTAACCCAATTAGCGCTAAACGTATTGGTTAGTTCTCTTTTCAGTATTTTAAAAGGACAGCATTGTAATATTTAATCAGTTCCATACTTGCCTGGTCCTTCCCCATCTTTTCACTAGACATTTTCCAGCCAAAATGAACGACCCATCAGACTGTTCTGCACCTTGCTCCCCGGATAGGCCACATCCAACCCCACCTCTGTGCCTCCCTGAATGTCCCTCCCCTCTCCTCTCTGCTTTCCTGGATCCTTAGGACTTGACTACTTAGAGCATAAACCCAATAACCATGGCTTAATCCAAGAAGCTATAGCTTTTCCTACCCAACAAGAAGTCCGGAAATGTACCTTCCAGGGTTGGTACAAGTGCTCAAGGATGTGATCAAGGGCCCAGGTCTCTTCTCTCCTCTGGTCCACCCTGCTTAGCATGTGGCTTCTGTCATCTAGGTTGTAAGATAGCTAATATCCCACCCATGAGCATCACGTGTGTTTTACAGACAAAAAGTCAGAGGTGAGGAGTAAAATCAAAAGTCTTCCATGCTAATTCTGGCTCTTTTTATCTTTCTTTTAAAAAAAAGAAAAGAACAAAAACAAAAAAGGCTTCCCGGGAGCTCTGCTATGTTCATCTATTGGTCAGAAATATGCAATTTTACCACTTAAGCTGCAAGGGACTAGTTTTTTTTTTTTTTAGCTAGAATTGACTAGAACAAAAGACTGGGGGAAAGGATATTGGGTAGATAACTAACAGTTTCTGCCACAAATATCTGCAATGAAGCTTTTGAACTCCTTTTTCCCATAAAGATCTCTCCCACTGTAAAAATCCTTCATCATTTACTGTCCCTGCTCCTCCCACTGGAAGTCCAATCCATAATTATGAATCTAACACAGAGATTTATCTACATACATATAAAGCAGACATAAATTTCAAACTACAATCTTGATGTATAAAATAGTATCTCCATTTTCTTTAACATTGAATCTGACTCTTGGCTTGATCCCCATGGACATCAGTCATTATGTGAAGTGAAAGATACTCCTAAATCACAGTCAAAGACAAAACACTTGCCTATTATTATGAATCACGCGGCCGGCCTATCACTGTTCTCATCAACATCCTTATTGTCCAAGCCCAGTCTATTTCATTGGAGTTGGAAGCTCTGTATGCAAGTCACATGTGGGCTACAGGGATTCTCGGAGATAGGAGCTCTAGAACATAGAGCCAGCCTCACTAAGGGTACTATGCAGTTATTTCCCTCTGACATTTTCCATTGCCACAGACCAAGAGATGGGCCCCACTCTTCTTTTACCAACCTCTGATTTTTGGGGTGGGGACAGGAATTTCTGAGTTCCCTGTCCCTTACTGTTTCCTTCAAGGTCATGAGGCATAAAATTCTTCCCCATCCACTCCAATGAGCCTAGACTTTAAGAAAAGTCAGCAAGAGATGGGTCTTGAAGTCAGTCTATGCTTCAAGACCTATTGGGGGGGTGGGCCGTGAAGGCCTAACTACCTTTGTAGATCAGGTTAGGGAGAAATACAATAAGGGGATGAAAATGAGTCTCTTAATAAAGTTTCCTGCTACATGTGTATGACTCGTGTCCACATCTAGGGAGAAGCTCCCAGCCCTCTCAGAAGACACTTTGGTATTCCATACCTAACTTGTCATGAACATAGTATGCTCAATAAATGTCTTTCCTGTGACATTGAGCAAGTCACCCAAAAGAAAGTTTTGCTCAGTCACATGAGAAATGAGGAGTGTATGCACAGTGCCTGAAGATGGTATGGACAGCTACTGACTTGATATGACTGGGTCCTTGAAACACATTTTCTCGGACTTAATTGTGGGTACCAGTCAATGTCATCAATAGGGATTGGAAGTCTTAAACCTAGTGAGCAATTATTAAAAGAACTCTGGATATAGAGAAGGCCATGAATACCACAACTGAGAGGTAAAAACAAATATAGGCCAGGCCAGTTGTGGAGTACAGAGAAAAAGCACATGGATTTCAGAGGTCTGGGAGACCTCACTTTCTATCTCAGCCTGTGAATGAGTTGCTGAACCTCTCTGATCCTCTCTTTCCTTACCGGTGAAGTAGGAATCATACCTTCTTGAGCACTTTTTTTTTTGAGCACTTCTAATCTTCATATCTTTACCTAAATCAAAGGAGGGTTAAGTGTCTTGAAGATGAAAATGAGAAAGCATGCAAAAACACAAGGCTTATTGCCCAGGAGTTGGTAGATTCTTCGGGCAATATTTGTTTCCCCATCTGCTTTTCTTTCTCCAGCGATTTACTCTGATCTTGAGCTCCTAAGTAGTGCATGATACTGTCAAAATGATTGCCTTTCAGTTCAACGTGCCATCTGATTAATATTTTAAGCATCAACACCCACACACTATTGAGATAAACCTAACAGTCCTCAATGGTTTAATTACTCCTACCTCTGGGCACTTTCCCTTGGATGTTCCAGAACCTTCTTAAAATCACCTTCTCTGAAATTAAGCTTGGCATCCTCTTCATCAAAACCCTCTCCCCGGAATACCCTGTTTCTTTTGGTCCCTCTGATTTGAAAAACAGAGTCATTTGTGTTTTCTCCCAGCCCAGGCACTAGTTTCGCCAATTTTCCCTTCCCCAAATCTGTCTTAGTTACCTGGTCTATTCATTTTCTTCTACCACCTCCTGAGCCTCGGTTCCCTTCACCTCACACACAGAGTGTTGCCAAAGCTTCCTAACTCCTTTGCTAGTGGTGATGCCTGAATTTGCCAGCTATCTCTTCACCGCGTTCAATTCTTTGAGCCTCATCAGAGGGGAGGAAAGTGTCTCTCCCTACATCCAGCAAGTGCAGACATATATGAGGTCCTCAAGAAATACCAGATCAGTTGCATCATTTTTACATCCAGGTGAGGTCGGCCATGCATGGCAACTGGGGTGCTCCTCTTACGTGAACCGGTGCTTTCCCTTTGTACTACGCATTTGGTTCCAGAAGTTTTTTCACCTTCCAAAGATGCATTCTTTTAAAAATAAGTGTACCTTTCTTTTATTTAACAATTCACATAACCTTTTTATAAAAATCTCTTGGTATTTTCTTTAGCAAATATATGATTTAAACTGGTCGTATCTTTTTTTTAACATCTTTATTGGAGTATAATTGCTTTGTACTGTTGTGTTAGTTTCTGCTTTATAACAAAGTGAATCAGCTATATGTATACATATATCCCCATATCCCCTCCCTCTTGTATTTCCCTCCCACCCTCCCTATCCCACCCCTCTAGGTGGTCACAAAGCCCTGAGCTGATCTCCCTGTGCTATGCGACTGCTGCCCACTAGCTATCTATTTTACATTTGGTAGTGTATATATGTCCATGCCACTCTCTCACTTCATCCCAGCTTACCCTTCCCCCTCCCCGTGTCCTCAAGTCCATTCTCTACGTCTGCGTCTTTATTCCTGTCCTGCCCCTAGGTCCATCAGAACCATTTTTTTTTTGAGATTCCATACATATGTGTTAGCATCCGGTATTTGTCTTTCTCTTTCTGACTTACTTCCCTCTGTATGACAGACTCTAGGTCCCTCCACCTCACTACAAATGACTCAATTTTGTTTCTTTTTTTGGCTGAGTAATATTCCATTGTATATATGTGCCACATCTTCTTGATCCATTCATCTGTTGATGGACACTTAGGTTGCTTCCATGTCCTGGCTATTGTAAATAGAGCTGCAGTGAACATT
>NC_041222.1:44387616-44387930 GCF_002837175.3 Physeter macrocephalus | reverse complement strand
TTTTTTTTTTTTTTTTTTTTGTGGTAGGCGGGCCTCCCACTGTTGTGGCCTCTCCCGTTGCAGAGCAAACGCTCCGGACGCACAGCCTCAGCGGCCACGGCTCACGGACCCAGCCGCTCCGCGGCATGTGGGATCCTCCCACACCGGGGCACGAAACCATGTCCCCTGCATCGGCAGGCGGACTCCCAACCACTGCGCCACCAGGGAAGCCCCCTATTTTTAGTTTTTTAAGGCACCTCCATACTGCTCTCCATAGTGGCTGTATCAATTTACATTCCCACCAACAGTGCAAGAGGGTTCCCTTTTCTCCACAC
>NC_041222.1:44364128-44387398 GCF_002837175.3 Physeter macrocephalus | reverse complement strand
TTTTTTTTTTTTTTTTTTTTTTTTTGTGGTAGGCGGGCCTCCCACTGTTGTGGCCTCTCCCGTTGCAGAGCAAACGCTCCGGACGCACAGCCTCAGCGGCCACGGCTCACGGGCCCAGCCGCTCCGCGGCATGTGGGATCCTCCCACACCGGGGCACGAAACCGTGTCCCCTGCATCGGCAGGCAGACTCCCAACCACTGCGCCACCAGGGAAGCCCCCTATTTTTAGTTTTTTAAGGCACCTCCATACTGTTCTCCATAGTGGCTGTATCAATTTACATTCCCACCAACAGTGCAAGAGGGTTCCCTTTTCTCCACACCCTCTCCAGCATTTATTGTTTGTCGGTTTTTTCATGGTGGTGATTCTGACTGGTGTGAGGTGATACCTCATTGTATAAACTTGTCGTATCTTATTTTAACCCTCTGAAAATGAAGTTGCAAATATATTTTCTCCCTCACAGGCATATTATTTCTCTTCATGGGTAAGGTTTATCGATCCTATATAGGAACAAATATGGTCAAACATCTTTTTTCTCTTTAAGCAATTTAACAAGCCAATGAAATAGCCTCTATCTAAAAGCCTGAGTTGTTTTTTTTTTTTCTTTCAAATGTTACTAGCAGACCTTATGTTGAAATTTCCCTTTTCCAAGATCTGAAATGTGAAAATGGAATTATTATTGAAAAAGTCAGGTTCTCCCCAAAATACAAGCAAAGATTCACTTGTTCTTCTCCCTTTCCTTCTCCATGCTATCTGACCAACCTTGTTACCTACTTTACATAATGTTTCAGAGAAAAACAAGATGTTTTGGGAAGTTTGCTCTGTAAACAGCACTTTGTGAAACAACTTTAAAAAGGGCTTAATGTCTATCCATAAACACCTCATCTGTGATTGCAACAAGGGTCACAGTTGTAAACAGTTTACAGCCAATTACTTGATCAACAATTGTTGAAATAAAAGGTATTCTGGGTTCTTTTTGTGCGTCTACATTCCACGCACTCCTCCCTTCCCCAGCCAAAAAAGGCCTTTTAACCAACTGCAGAAGGACTTGTTCACAAATGTTTCTAATTCAGCTAAACATCTTGATTGGAAATATCATAAATTATATGTATAGGCCTGTCAGTACAATTTTCAACAGGAGTAACATGAGTTCAGTTTGAAATAAAATGAAAACTTAAGACCAGTTTTTGAACTTGCTACCTTGAGTTTTAATCCAAAGCCCAACCGAGAAAGAGAAGGCAAAAATTCTAGTCTTGTTGGATAAAAACCTACCACTGAGAAAGATACTTATAGTGCCTTGAATTTATTTTTTATACTCTTCTGGGAGCTGGAGGGAAAATGTTCAAAAGCATAAAAATATTAAGGTAGAGAATCAAACCTAGCAGGACCTTTGGTGCATTTAAATACCCACTGCATTACCCAAATTTATGCCTGGCTTCTACTGAGGGAGTCTTGTGGATTTTCCCCATCCTAGACAATTAGAAAAGGGTCTCATAAGGGCAACAGTATGTGACCCTGCTAGACACTAAAATGGAAGAAGAGAGGAAAGGAGAAGCTAGATTAGGGCCGATGATCTTGAATATTAATTACTTTTAATATGTACTTTTAAAGTTTATTCACACGCACTAATACAACATTGTCAGCACATAGGAACGTCTCTCTTTGTTGTGGGATTGTCTAGAAAGAAAATAAGCATATAAACAGCTACCTGTAAAGAGCAAATTCAACTGACTAGAGAATCAGTGCAATATAGAAAAACAGGAAATACTTTCCCTTTTCTTAGTGTAAGCACATGTATACACGTGTATTCTGCTTCTTTTGCTTATGCGTATGGTGAAAAAGATTTCCTTCAACTCCCCATTCCTAGAGAACAATCCTATACTCCATGAAATAATTTTTTGTTTTTAAGTATAAAGTGAAGAGAAAGGTTTAGCCTGACAGATTATGGCTGTAAAAACAATTTCTTCTCCATTTTCACTCACAAAGAAACCTATCTTAGAAATCATTTGGGGGCTATTAAAAGTCTAAAATTATATAAACAAAAAAATCCATCCAGGAAGATTCAGTATAACTGATACCAAGATTTTCTTCCTTTCTTAGCAAGAACATTTTATATTAACTTCAGAAACATAATCCCACAAGTTTAGTGTATCGATACGGACAACAGTATAACGAACTTAACTCCTTGTCCAGGTAACCAAGGAAAATTAAGAGTTCATTGGCATCTAAACTGCAGTTGGGGGAACTGAAATGTACTTTAAAATATCTATTACATCCTGTACGACTCTATTCCTGTGACATTCTGAAAAATGTAAAACTGCAAGAACAGAAAATACATTGGTCAGAGTCAGAGGCCAGGGAAGGGGAAAGGTGACTGACCACTAAGAGGCATGAGGGACTTCTTCAGGTGATGTATATCTTCATTGTGGTGTTGGCGAACTAAATAAACATTTTTGTCAAAACTCAGGAGCTATAAACCTATATATGAAAATTATACCTCCGTGAACCTGACCTTTAAAAATATCTATTGAGAAAACAAATTTTTTGAACAGTTTGAGTACAAAAATAAGATTATAAAATTTTGAATTACCCAGATTTTTCAAGCAGATTAAAAATAGTGTTTGCATACAAAGGGTGTGATCCACTGAAATGTCAGCGTAAGGAACAAAGGTTAGGCTATTACTGATATATGCTAATGACAATGCTTCCTTCGAGAAGGACCTCTGCTAACACCTGGTGATTATCCTACTTTCCCTTTGTGTACTTAACTGGAAGGTCATTTCAATTTAAGATACACTGCAATCAAGTCTAGCTTTTCCTCACTTGCATGAATTAGTCATATTTTAGTCTAGGCCAGAGGTTGGCCAAATTTTTCTGTAAAGGGCTAGATGGTAAATGTTGCAACTAACCACCAAGGCAGCCATAGAGAATAATAAATGAATGAGTAGCGGTGTTCTAAGACTTCACAGACACTGACATTTGAATTTCACATGATTTTCATGTGTCACCAAAAAAAAATATTCTTCTTTTGATTCTTTGCAACGATTTAAAAATGTAAAAACCTTTCTTAATTCTGGAGCTATACAAAAACAGGCAGTGGGGCCATAGTATATCAATCACTGATCTAGGCTATTAGTGGTTAATTATAATGGCTTCTTCCTCATATATTTCTTGCATATTACAAACTCCTTTCTGTTAAGGCTGTCCATCCCAAGAGCCACTGTTTTAAAGTCCCAGAACTGTGCCTCCCACACAGAACTACTCAGATTGCCTTCTCTAAATATCTGAAAAGATAAAAGGTGAGGAAATATATGGACCATGAAAAAGAAATTCTGCCTGCAGTAAAAGGAAGCAGAAGAAAAACACTGGATCCACACATTTCCAACCAAGGTTTTTCAGGTGCCCAGACCAAATTGCCTAGTAAACCAGGTCCAAGCACCTCAGTTTGCCCCCCCTCAATGTGTAAGGGGTTAATGTTACCTGTTTGTGTAATAAATTGCTAATATTAATTTTTTTTCAAACAGCGGTTAAACCGACCATAACTTATGAACTTTTATATTTTTAGATATTCAGGATGACTTGATTTTTTTTTTCCTGTTCTTAGTGAGGACAGGAATGGGGTGCATTTATCTGAAACAGATTTGTGTGATGGAAACATTTCCAGCTGCACAAGTGTTGTAACATCTACACCCAAATTAGCTCATGAGTCAACATATCTCGTTTGGTTATTACATTTATTGCATCAATTATCTACAAATGAAATACAGCTGCGTTGTCAGTAGCCCGATGTTCAAGCATCTGCTTAATGAGCTTGCAAGGTAGAAAAGATCAGGAGCACTTGCTGACAACAAATAAAAATGAAACCCAATCCTCTCGCTCTGGACAGACATTGCCCAGCTGAAATTCCTTTCATTTATGGGCAGTAGTAGTCATATTTTAAGAGACTAATCAGGTATTTATCCCAAACACAAGCAGCAGTACATTCGATTTATTTGCTAAATAGAAATTGGGTAAATCTGGCATCCAAATCACAGTCACCAATTTGCCTGTACAGCCCAAGGTCACTTAGGTCACCCTGATGGGGGAGGAGGGGGGACAAGGCAAGGGACAAGAGCCTCTTTCCCAGCAGTGCCATGCCTAGTCTGACATTGTGACAGTCTCTCTAATCTTTTTCACATTTCTTTCTACAAAACAGGATGGTGGAACCATATGCTCCCAGTTTCCCTGAAAGTTTTTTGGATTTTTTTTTTTTTTTAAAGAGATGGGTCTGGAGGCCTGGATCTAGGTAGAGTCGGAGCTGGGAATTATCTCCATATTTCTACCAGTTGAAAGAATCTCCAAGGATCTCCCCCATTGCCGGTATATATTTTATAGGCACTAGGTAGACACCTGTTTTCAATCGCACCTTGAGATCAGAGGAACCCTCCAGGAGCAGCCTGCGAGATTAGGCCTGGCCCAGAGCAAAAGCAACAGTGGCCTGCCCAGCACTGTCTTTTCTGTTTGCTTTCTAAATGATTTCTGAGCCACGTGTGGGAGAAAAGCCTGCCCAGGCTCTTGCTTACATCATGCGTGTGGAACTCGAGTCTCGCCATAGGAATGCTATAGAGGCGGACATTTGTTTAAGCTGCTGGTCAGCCGGGGTCTTCCTCATTGTAAATGGATTTGGGCTCGTAAACTATGGAAGATTAGTTTTAAGCCCTCACACTAGACCTTGCTGAGCAGATTCCAGGTGACATGAAAGGCAGAGGAGGGGCACCCCCCTTGGGATGTCTGGACTCAGAACCCAGGGTGTGGAGATGGATGTCCACAGCAGCTGGATCAAGAAGATGTAGCCAGGGCAGGTTCTGCCTAAATCAGCCACATATAACATACCTCCCCCACCAAAACAAAGAAAATTCACTGGAAAACAAAACCCTTTCAACTCTAGGTATAAATGGGATTGTCATTTAAAGGGCCAGGCCACCGCCTCTGGTGGAATCTGACCTCTAAAGCACATGTTGAAAAACTCCTCAGCCAACAAGTCCCTCAGGACCAGGAAAAAGGATTTAGGATACTGATTCCCCGACTTAGAGAAACCTAGGTTCAAATCTCACCTTGACCACTTTCTAGGCCTGTGACGAGGACACACCAACTTCATGATTTGTAAACCAGTATATAAGTGGTAATTACTTACTGCAGACATTCCATAAATGTGAAGTCCTAGGGTGTAGTTGGAGCTATCAGATTCCCTTATACCATGCAAGTCCCAGCAAAAGCTGGACTGCAGTTGCCCACATGATGTGCCCGCCTGTGGCGTTATCCTATCCTCCCTCCCACCATCCAAGCTCTCCTGTTACCAAACCCCGGACTTAACTCTCCCTGCTCCCCACAGCTAAACATGGCTTCTCACCCTCGCTTAGGTGAGGTGTTGTACTGGGAAGACTCAGATAAACCAATTCTGTTCATGTCTGAGAATAAGTGAAAAGGATGTTTCTTGTAGTCCAAGAGAACATCTTAACCCCAGAGAAGTCAGGAACAAAACATAATCAGGGACTGCACTTAAGAGTGGTCAAGATAGGGAGACTTGTTAATGCTAAAAAACAAAACAAAACAAAACTTGTGAACCAGACTATCTTCACCACACCCAGGCCTTCATCTTATTATCCTTTCAGGATCAAGAGGAGGGCTGTACAGTCAACCAGTGGCAGTATCGGGCGAGGCAGTGGCTGAGGTGCCTGCTGCCCTGACATCCCAAATCCCAATGTTACAGCAGCAATGACTGCTCTGTCACCTTCTCTCTACCCTACTCTGCAAGGTACTTCAGAGCACACTTAGGCTTTGGAATGCTTTAGGCAAATTTTCTTTCCCCATCCCCACTCCCTCTCCCTCATTTCTCTTCTCACCCCCTACCAGGGAAGATGAGGACCAGAGTTTGGGATGTGCCATCAACTAAATGTGTGTTTCCCCTCCCAAAAAAATTCATATGTTGAAATCTAATCCCCAATGTGATGGATTTGGAGGTGGGCCTTTGGGAGGTGACTGGGTCATAAAGGTGTAGCCCTCATGAATGGGATTAGTGCCCTTATAAAAGAAGCCCCAGAAATATCACAGTTAAAAGACAACTGTCTATGAACTAGGAAGTGCAGCCTCACCAGACACTGCATCTGCCAGCACCTTGACTTTGGACTTCCCCTCCAGGACTGTGAGAAATACAACTCTGCTGTTTATAAGCCATCTACTCTATTGTATTTTTGTTACAGCAGCCTGAAAGCACCAAGACAGGATGCAAGTGGCAAGAGCCACTAGCATTGGTATCTGCCACCTCTGCCCGAGGCTTAGTTAACTGGGCCATGGCTCAGAAAAAACTATGTAATTTGGTTTCCATTGACGCCCATGTTAAAGTTGGTCAATGATCGCAAAACACCCACAAGGTTTACATTCCTATTCACAAAGTGTTTCACACATGAGTCTCCTGGTGTTTTCCTGCCTATTATCATCTTTTTTTTTTTTTTTTTTTTTTTTTCGGTACGCAGGCCTCTCACTGTTGTGGCCTCTCCCGTTGCGGAGCACAGGCTCCGGACGCGCAGGCTCAGCGGCCATGGCCCACAGGCCTAGCCGCTCTGCGGCATGTGGGATCTTCCCGGACCGGGGCACGAACCCGTGTCCCCTGCATCGGCAGGCGAACTCTCAACCACTGCGCCACCAGGGAAGCCCTATCATTTTATACCATGTAATTCCACTCAACTTTTTTAAATAAGTTATTTTGACTCCATCTGATCTGTCATCATGGGGTTGTTTTCCTTTTCTCTCCCACACCAAAGCAGACCAAGTCCCTCTCTCTCTCTCCCCCCCACCAACCACCGAGACTACAACCTCTGACTGCAAACACATAACTTGCTTAAGAGGAAAACTACAATATTCACATATATATAAAAAAGACACAACTTTGTTGATTAAAAAAAAAAGTATATTGAAGATCAACGTGTAATTTCTGTTTTGTATATAAGCTCCTTGTTTGAATGGCAAAGCTTGTCTGCACCTATAATCATCCTTCCTCCTTGTGCTTGCTGGGATGTGGGCAAAACTGGTCTCTGTTGACAGGTTTTATGTCATATAATCCTTATAGGCGCTGATTTTTTTTTTAGTAAGTGGTTAGCATGAAAATCTGATATGCTTCAACTGTGAAGGAAAAAAATAGAAAAGAGGAAAAATAAATTAAAGCTATGTTTAAAATATATGATATAGTCTAACCGTTTCTCCATTAGGGAAACTATAGCTGCAAAAAAGATTAAATACAAATTTGCTTTGCTTTTAAACCTACTTAAGAAGCACCTATCCTATCTGTCCATATAAATTCCAATGGAAAACACTTTGACATGCAATTACTAATCTCAATGTACACAGCTATGCCTCGGGGACTTGGTGGTTCATATTTTACTCTTCTGTAATCAAATACAAAACTAATGAGTAAAAACATGCTTCCCCCAAAGACGGAGGCCGCGGTCTTAGGAAGACAACATGTTTCCCCAACTCCTTGGCTCACACACACACACACACACACACACACACACACACACACACACACACACACACACACACACACACTTCAATGTGGGCCTGCCCTTCAAAAGCCAAAAACAACAAGATCAAAAAGTCATAAGTGGAGCAAATGTCAAGCGGTCCCCCTGGACTCCTACTTAACCCCTTCCAGAGATCTGGCTGGAAGCTGACAAGGAATTGATTTGGTGAGGAAAGCAGAAGGCTTTGTAAACATGACCCCACTCTTCTTATAAATCTCCAAAATGGACAGTGAAATGATTCCACACAACTGCCATCTGCTCCTAGGGAAATGGACACACAACTGCTTTTCAAAAGGTAACTTTAACTGTGAACAGACTTTGCTAATTGGGGTTGTTTATGATCCAATGTAATGAAATTTGATGTTGCAAACTGGAAGCATTTTCTCTTGTTTTGTTTCCTTAGACCTTCCTCTCTTCCTACTCTAGAACTGTACCAAAAACCAGGTGTGGGAAATGTCTGAGCAGAAGTTAAGTAACGGTGCCCTTTTATCTACCTGACAGAGACATATGGGGAATTTTAAGACCTAGTGATTACAAATGGGCAGGAAATTAGCATGAAGGAACTTTTCCATATCTTGCCTCTAAACACAGTATGCATCACTAATTTATCATATTAGACTGGGGCCATAGTGTGCTGGCCTGCAACTCTTTCATACAGTGAAAAAAAATTGCAAATCACTTTGAAAGGCCTCAAAGGCATCTTCTCAAATTGCAGCTCTTTCCAAAACTGAGGCAATATTACCCAAGTTGTATATACACAACAAGATGAAAACTGAAATTTTCCGGGGGTGCTTGGTTGGAACAAGCTTACAAAATATTGACAGTAACCAGAATAATCAAGTTAGTTTCCTGTAATCAGATAACTTTTGACTTCAGTTGAGTGGCCACTTGGTGAAGGAGCAACTATGTTTGCAAATCAAACATAGATTGCAATGTAGCATTGGAAAAATTTCCAATGCCCTGAACCAAAGTTCTAGGGCTATTAAATAACCCTCAAAGATGCAAGCAACTTCCTCGCCTTAAAAAGGAGAAAACTAGAGAAATTCACCTTCCATGTGGCTTTAGATTCATGCTCTTTTTAATCAAAAGCATTTGATGGTCATTAATTACATGTTTGTCAGAAACTCTAGGCTGTTTCAAACATTGTTCTTTGAAAGGGAGTATCACGTTCAAGGGCAATGCCAGTCGACAGAAGGTTTTACTGCACTTTTACTTCACCTTTTCCCCAGTGTCAAGCGATTCAGGTTGCATATGAGTTGACAAGCAGCAGCAATGGAGAGTCTATGGCGGGTGATAGACAGTGGGGTTTGTAACTTTCATAGATGTGGGCTGCCATATTTCAGGGGGCAGGCTCCAGTGACGGGTCTGCTTTCATTTATTTGTGCATGAGTGCTTTGGTTCCAGGGCTCAGCTATGGAGTTTGACATCTCACAAGGTGCTCCAGAAAGCCATATCCAAGCAAAAATGTGCCAAACGACAACTTAATCATAACCGGGAGATGGGGCATGGCATGGTGGGCCACTGTGGGCACCCCATTCCTGAAACCCAGTCTGCTGCCACTATTGTTTGCAGGAGGCAGAAAGCAATCTTTTAGGAGCAGCCATAACAAGAAGAAGCCACAAAGATCCAGGTTCCAAGTGTAACAGAAAGATAAGAACCACCTACACACTAGGAGTGTAAAAGGGAAGAACAAATCTGACACCATATTGGATTTTTTCTTTTACTTTAACCTTTGTATTCTATTGCTTTTGCAACAAGGTAATCACTAAAGGGATGTTGCCTATTGCTTAAAGTATAGAAAATGGCTTATTCTCCCGGAACCCTGCCTCCCATGCCTGAGCTTAATGTGAAATACTTTAGTTTAGCTTACAGGAAACATCCTGACCAGGCCCACCTATGAATGGTTGCAGGAAAACAGAAATTAACACATCCCCTCCAGAGTCTGGCCAGACCAGAAAATATTTGCAACAACTGATTACCTTTTTTACTCTACCCTCCTCATCTCCCCCTCTTTGCTCTATAGAAGAAAAGCATCCAAACCCAAGCAAGATGGTTCTTTAGGATACTAGTCCATCATCTCCTTGGTCTGCTTGCTTTCCAAATAAAGTCACTATTCCTTGTCCCAACAATTCATCTCTCAATTTATTGGCCTGTCGTGTCGCAAGAAGTATAAGCTTAGACTCGGTAACAGGTGGACTGCAGGGGAACTGGAGACCTGGGTTCTGTCTTAATCAGCCCATGTCACGTTTGGCCAGTCTCTGCTTTTCCCTTACACTGATTTGTATAACACAGTAGGCATGCTGCTGATTATGGTAACGACTCCCTGCATCTTCCATCCTTGGTGACTTTGCTTATGCTCATTCTTCCTCCTAGAATATCCCTCACTGCCCCCCATAGCTTCCTGCTGAAGTCCAACCCATCTTTCAAGGTCCCAGTTCAAACCATCTCTCTCCCAAGAGCTTTCTTAAAATCACGCAGATGTCATCTGGGGTCTCCTTCTCCTCAGAGAAGTTAACCTACTGATAGCGATGAGTCCCTGTCACTTATTTTCCCATTTCACTGTAGGCAAAATATTTCCATTCTGCCTCACTAGAGCCAGAACATACAACTCAGTCTAGGGAAATGTATTTATATTAAGCATTTAAGAATCTTTTGGGGCATTACTGAAGATTTAGCAGTTCTTAGGGAGGAATTACACTGAGAAGTATGCAAACTTGCATCACCTCCTGGCTCCATGTCAAGCTCTCCCTCCCTCCCTCCTTCCTTCTCTCTCTCTCTCTGTCCCTCTGACAACCAAAAAAAAAAAAAAATTGTTTTCTTGCTCTATCCTGAGTAGGGCAATTCATTCAGGACACTTGGGATCTTAGCTTCCACTTGCAATGATCTGTCAAGAAATTTCTTTTGAAAAAGTAACAACACTCACCCTGAAAAAAATTCCTCTAAAAACCATTATTATCGATTGCATTGCCTTTGGAATTAATATCCCTCCCAAATCCCCATGTTGTATACCTACATGCCACTGGTTCTCATATAACATATACATAGTCTATTTTTTATCTGAGCTTTTTATATGTGTCTTATTCTTTCATTATTTTGAGTTTTCTTGAAAGCGCAAACCACTTATTCCCTTAAAGTACCTAGCACATTGCTTTGCCGATATAAGACTCCCAATTTCTAGAATTATATCAGCATAAGGGTGAAATGGTTTATCATTCTTCAAAGTAACATACAACGAGTTGAGTTTTCTTTAAGTGGCATTCATAGAAAGTCAGCTCAAATACCACCACTCCCATGTACTTAGAATCCAAGTAGACAGAAGAGCACATATGTGCTCATCAGATCTTTAAATTAATGTGTTAAACACATTAATTTTTTAAAAATAATTCATCTTTCAGATTCAATTCAAGCCTGATTAATATTCTTTATGGTTTCCCTCCATGAATTTTAAAATTTGTCATTTATTTCTTTAAATATGATAAATGTTATATTTTATGCCTAAGAATGACAGTATCTGTAGTCTTTATGGACCCATTTCTGTTACATGTTGTTTCTGTTGGTTCTCACTTAGGATGACTTTTTTCCCTAAAATGTTTAGAGAATCATGACAGTAAGTTGCCTATTTTCCTGAATGGAATGAAAGTGGTTTCCTCCAGAAGGGATTTGCATTTGCATTTGCTTCTGTCAGGACCCTGGGGGCAGGAGGGAGATACCAGTCTACTACTACTTTAAACTCACTTCTTAGTTTTTGTCAGACCACTCAAGTAGTGTGCAGTTTGGCTGCAAACATGACTCAAGGGTGCCATGATCACGCCCTTTTTTTTTTTTTCAGAACTTATTTTCTTCCTCCACTCAACAGCTGAGCATTTTGCTTCCAGTCCTGATTGGAAGAATGGAAGTAGGTTGGGGAAAAGGTTTATTTTTAGGTCATCCATATGTTGAAGGTCAACAAATCCCAAGCAGGATAATTAAAAAGGAAATCACACTTAGATACTGCAGAACACTTAAAATCTAAAAGAACATCTTCAAAGTAACCAAAGACAAACAAAACAATTATATTCAAGGGGGTGTCTGTTAGACTAAAAGATATAATGGAAGCCAGAAAAAAATACCATATCTTCAATGTGCTGAATGAAAGCTGGTAACCTCGAGATCCATACTTGGCAAAATATCCTTCAAGAATGAAAGTGAAATAAAGATACTTCCACACAAACAAAAACTAAGATAGTTTGCCACCAGCAGAAGGAAGTTCTAAAGGATGTCCTTCAAGCAGAGGAAAGATAATTACAGATAGCAGGTTAAAGCTATAGGAAGAATGAAGAACAAAGAACATGAAAAATACATGAGTAAAATAAAACATACATTGACCACATTAAATAAAAATGATAATGTCTTGTTATAAAAATAAAATACATGACAATGACAGTATATAATTCAAGAGTAGGGTAATTGGAGTAAATTGTTTCTAAAGGCCTTGTCTTGTTTAAAAAGAAAATACTGATTGATTTTAGACTTTGATAAGTGAGATGTATATGTACTAATTTCACGAGTAATCACTGAAGGAGTAGAAACAGTCCAGTAAAAGAAAAAAGAAATGAAAATATCAACTGAAAAAAGTAAATAAAGAAGAAAAACATAAAAGGTCAGACTCATAGACCAAATAAAGGCTATAAAATGATATAAATTCAAATATGATATAAATTCAAATATTTGAATAAATGAACTATATGCTCCAATTAATAGACAAAGATTAGCAGACTAGATTTTAAAGCAAAAGATAACAAAGCAATTATATTTTTCACCCATATAAGTAAAAAGAAAAACTAAAATTCATCTATGATCATACTTCTCAGAGAAAACCACACTAAATATTTGTTTACCTTTTAGTTTTTTTCAGAAAGGCAAAGACATTTTTATATAAAAACTGTAATACATGTACATGTTTTGTAACTTTTTTCTCTTAAAAACGTCATGAATATATTTTAATATCATTAAAACGTTCTCAAAAGTTGCTATGAAGATTAAATGAGATAATATATGTAAAGTAAATACAAAAGCCTTTGCATTTACTATTACATCATGTGTACAGTGCTTCATTTATAGTTTATTTAACCATTCTACTATTGTTGGACATTTTGGTTGTTTCCAATGTTTGAGATATATTAAGATACAGATATATAGATATACAGATATGTAGATGACATTTCTCTTCAAAGAACATTCTTAGAGCCAAATATTGGTGCATATCCTTGATTATGTACTTGGGCTACATTTCCTAGTATATATAATACATTTGATGCCTATTTCAAGATCACCCCCCAAAATATCTACAAAAATGTGCTCTTCCACAAGAAATGTGTCCATTTTTCCTTGTTCAAAGCGAGAGGTTATTATTTTCCTTAACATTGTTCACAAATGAAAGAGGAAGTCCACAAATTAAAGAGGAAGTCCAGAGAATTTTCTAGGTCACCAGATTTACTTAACCGTTCTAGTATCTCCAAACTTTTAAGAGTCAAAAGCAAGAGACACAACAGAATGGACAGAAAAGAGTAAAACCCCCTTCTCCTTCAAGAAAAATTTTAAGCCAGGTCATGGAAACAACCTAAATGCCCATCAACAGACAAATGGATAAAGAAGATGTGGTACATCTATACAATAGAATATTACTCAGCCATAAAAAGGAACGAAATTGGGTCATTTGTAAAGATGTGGTTGGACCTAGAGACTGTCATACAGAGTGAAGTAAGTCAGAAAGAGAAAAACAAATATCGTTTATTAACGCATGTATGTGGAATTTAGAAAAATGGTACAGATGAACCAGTTTGCAAGGCAGAAATGGAGACACAGATGTAGAGAACAAACATATGGACACCAAAGGGGGAAAGTGGGGGCAGTGGGGGTGGCCATGGGATGAATTGGGAGATTGGGATTGACATATATACACTAATATGTATAAAATAGCTAAATAACAAGAATCTGCTGTATAACATAAATAAAATTTTTTAAAAAAGAAAAATTTTAAAACAAGATGCCCAGTTCTACTTTACTATGTCTTCTTACATCAACTCAAATTAGATGTCTTTTGACTTTAAAAAATCAAGGTGAGTGTTTTTACCTTTGTGTATTAGAGTCCTGACAAAGCAACACCCAGAAGCCAAACTGCAGAACTGCTAGATTACATCTCATAGTTCCAGGGACAAAACTCCAACTGGCATAAGCCCTGTGTTCTGATATGTACAACATTTCCTTTCTTCCCGTTCACCATCCCATCCATGATACAGTCTGTTATGAACATGATTTTGAGTTAGAGGAAGGATTTAAGTCCTGGCCCTATCATTTCCTATTTGAGACAGCTTGAATAACTTAACCTCTTAGTCTCAGTCTCCTCCATCTAACATATTGCTTATAAGCACACTCTCGAGCCACAGATGTGGGTACATAATCTACAACCTACCAGCACTGTTTCCTTTAGTCAGCTTCCGTATCTATAAAATGAGTTTATTATGAGGCTTACCTAAAATCAGTTTCTTAACCCAGTATTTGGCTTACAAGTAAGTATTCAATAAATATTATACAATTGGTTCTCATTATTTGTGGGTTCTGTATTTGTGAATTCACCTACTCAATAAAATTTATTTTTAACCTCAAAATCAATACTCACAGTGCCTTTACGGTCATTAACAGACTTGCAGACCAGTGAAAAATGTGTCACTCAAAGCACATGTTCTTACCTGAGGTTAAACAAAACAGTGCTCTGCCTTCTTGTTTCATCTGTCATACTTTAGACAAGTATTCTTTTCACATTCTACTTCTGTACTTTTTCTTTGGTGATTTTGCTGTTTAAAATGCCCCCAACCACAGTGCTGAAGTGCTGCTTAGTGTCCCTAAGGCTGTGATGTACATCGTGCAAAAGAAATACATGTGTTACTGAAAACTGTAAGACAATAATGGAAGAAATTGAAGAAGACACAAATAAATGGAAAGATATTCCATGCTCATGGACTGGAAGAACACTATTAAAATGTCCATACTCCCCAAAGCCATCTATTGATACACAATGCCATCCCCATCAAAATTCCAATGGCATTTTTCACAGAAATAGGACAAACAATCCTAAAACTCATATGGAACTACAAAAGACCTCAAAGAGCCAATGCCAACTCGAGAAAGAATAACACAGCTAGAGGTATTACACTCCCTTATTTCACACTATATTACAAAACTATAATAATCAAGACAGTACAGTACTGGCATAAAAACAAATACATAAATCAAAAGAAGAGAATAGGGAGTCCAGAAAAATACCTACACATGTATGATCAATTAGTTTATGACAAAGGAGCCAATAATTTACAATGGGAAAGGGACAGTCTCTTCAACAAATCATGTTGGGAAAACTGGACAGCCACATGGAAAAGAATGAAACTGGATCACTATCTTACACCACATACAGGAAAAAAAACTCAAAATGGATTAAAGACTTGAATGTCAGACCTGCAACCATAAAACTCCTAGAAGGAAACATAGGCAATAATCTCCTTGATTTTGGTCTTGGTGATAATTTTTTGGATCTGACACCAAAAACAAAGGCAACAAAAGCAAAAATAAACAAGTGGGACTACAGCAAATTAAAGCGCTTCTGCACAGCAAAGGAAATCATCAACAAAATGAAAAGGCAACCTACTGAATGGGAGAAAATATTTGCAAATCATGTATCTAATAAGGGGTTAACATCCAAACTATATAAAGAACTCAAGCAACTCATTAGCCAAAAAACAATCAATTCGACTTAAAAAAAAAGTGAGAAATATGAATAGATATTTTTCCAAAGAAGACAGATGGATGGCCAACAGTTACATGAAAAGATGCTCAGTATCACTAATCATCAGGGAAATGAAAATCAAAACTATGAGATATCGTCTTGCGCAGGTCAGAAAGCTATTATCAAAAAGACAACAAATAACAAGTGTTGGTGAGGATGTGGAGAAAATGGACCCTTTTGCACTATTGGTGAGAATGTAAACTGGTACAGCCACTATGGAAAACAATATGGTGGTTGCTAAAAAAATTAAAAGTAGAACTACCATGTGAATCAGCAATTCCATTTCTAGGTATTTATCTGAAGAAAACAAAAACACTAACTTAAAAAGATATGTGTTGCTCTTAGAGGAAAACATAGGCAGAACACTCTGACATAAATCACAGCAAGATCCTTTTTGACCCACCTCCTAGAGAAATGGAAATAAAAACAAAAATAAACAAATGGGACCCAATGAAACTTAAAAGCTTTTGCACAGTAGGGGAAACCATAAACAAGACGAAAAGACAACCCTCAGAATGCGACAAAATATTTGCCAATGAAGCAACTGACAAAGGATTAATCTCCAAAATATACAAGCAGCTCAATATCAAAAACACAAACAACCCAATCCAAAAATGGGCAGAAGACCTAAAGAGACGTTTCTCCAAAGACGACATACAGATTGCCAACAAACAGATGAAAGGATGCTCAATATCACTAATCATTAGAGAAATGCAAATCAAAACTGCAATTAGGTATCACCTCACACCGGTCAGAATGGCCATCAACAAAAAGTCTACAAACAATAAATGCTGGAGAGGGCTGGTGGGAATGTAAATTGATAAGCCACTATGGAGAACAGTATGGAGGTTCCTTAAACTAAAAATAGAACTACCATATGACCCAGCAATTCCACTACTGAGCACATACTCTAAGAAAACCATAATTCAAAAAGAGACATGTACCACAATGTTCATTGCAGCACTATTTACAATAGCCAGGACATGGAAGCAACCTCAGTGTCCATCGACAGATGAATGGATAAAGAAGATGTGGCATATATATATACTATGGAATATTACTCAGCCATAAAAAGAAATGAAATTGAGTTATTTGTAGTGAGGTGGGTGGACCTAGAGTCTGACATACAGAGTGAAGTAAGTCAGAAAGAGAAAAACAAATACCATATGCTAACACATATATATGGAATATTTTTTTTTAAAAAAGGTTCTGATGAACCTATGGGCAGGACAGGAATAAAGACATAGACGTAGAGAAGGGGCTTGAGGATACGGGGAGGGGGAAGGGTAAGCTAGGACAAAGTATGAGAGCGGCATGGACATATATACACTACCAAATGTAAAATAGATAGCTAGTGGGAAGCAGCCACATAGCACAGGGAGATCAGCTGGATGCTTTGTGACCACCTAGAGGGGTGGGATAGGGAGGGTGGGGTGGAGACGCAAGAGGGAAGAGAGATGGGGATATATGTATACATATAGCTGATTCACGTTATTGTACAGCAGAAACTAACACAACGTTGTAAAACAATTATACTCCAATAAATATGTTAAAAAAAAAAAAGACATATGCACCCCCATGTTCATTGCAGCAATGTTTACAATAGCCAGGATATGAAAACAAAAACAAACTGTCTATCAAAAGATGAATAAAGAAATAAAATTTAATACACACACAGAGGAATATTATATTATTTGGCCATGAAAAAGAATGAAATTTTGCCATTTGCAACAACATAGATGGACATTGAGAGCATTATGATAAGTGAAATCAGTCAGACAGAGAAAGACAAATACCACATAATCTCACTTGTATGTAGAATTTTTTTTTAAAAACACAACAAGCTCATAGATACAGAGAACAGATTGGTTGTTGCCACAGGCAGGGGGATAAAAGGGGGTCACAAAAGGTATAAACTTCCAATTATAAAATCATGGAGATGTAATGTACAGCATGGTGACTAATAATACCGTACTACATATTTGAAAGCTTGCTGGCAAGCAACTGGAAAATGGACATACTCTGACTACAGCCTTCAAAAGGAGTCCACCCTTCATCTTGTGGTGAGACTTCGTGGTGGTACTAAGAAAAGGAAGAATAACTCTTATACTACTCCCTAAAAGAATAAGCATAAAAGAAAGAAGAGTAGGCTGGCTGTCCTGAAATACTTATAAGATGGATGACAAGGGCAACATCAGTCACCTTTGTTGGAAGTGTCCTTCAGATGAAGGTGGTCTGCAGTTTTTATGGTCAGCCACTTTGACAGACATTATTGTGTCAAATGTTGTCTGAGCTATTGCTTCAACAAACCAGAAGGCAAGTAACTGTGTAAGAGTTAATAAAAGACATGAACTAGGAACAATGTCAATCTACACACTGAGCCACACTTTCCGCTGCCTGAATGATAAAATCCAGACCTGATTGTTTAAGCTGACCACAATATGGCTCCAGCCCACCTATCCCACCACCCCCTTACACAAATCCCCTGCTGCTCCCATATAACCTCATCACTGGGCCCCAGGCACATGTTCTTCCCACCTTCACTTAGTGCCCACTTTCCTCCCATCTGATATGCAGCCCTGTTTCATCTTCATCCTGTCTAAATTCTTCCAATCTATCAAAGTCAAGTTAGAGTCCCATTTCCTCTATGGAACCTTTCCCAATCACACAATATACTTGCTATCAGTAGCCAACAAGACAAAGACCAACAGGGGATCTCTAGATCTATGAAGGGAGAAAGGCAACACAAAAAGGGGGGAAAAAAAAACAAAAAAAACAGCTGTCCAATTTAAATTTTCCAGTAAATCTGTCTTGTTCCCCGACTAGGCTGTTCATTTTCTTCTATCAGTTTTCTCCATAGACTGCTCCCTCAATTTTAGGTCTTGCAATTGCTTAATCTGGTTGCGAATATCCATATTTGCTTCCTGAGTAGTCAACTTCTACCCCTAATCTCTCAATCTCTGCTCTCTGGTGCACACACTAGGCTAAAATGTGACTTTCCCAGTCCAATATTAACAGTTCACATAGAACCAGAAATTTGGCCCATATGTTACCAATATATATTACAGAAAAAGCTGCAAGTTTAAGCCCTGTCTTACCAACTAGATTATAAATTCTTTGATAGTAGCTCTTTCTTTATGCTCCACCCCAGTTTTTAGACAGTGTAATGATAACAATGATAGCATTAATACCATATAAAACATGCAGGAGACAAGAAAACTGAGTTCCAATAGAAAACAATGCTAACAAGATATTTAAATCTACTTAATAAACATTTGGAAGGAAATTAAATACCTATTTTTCTTTCAGATTCTCAAAGATAATACATGCTACCCTCTAAGATATTTCTTCTCAATAATTTTACAAAATTATCAGAGTGCTAGAAGCAGAGGGATTAATCTCACTTCAAATTCTCTGATACAGGAAACTTAACAGAAATGCCCTAAGCTCCCAAATATAAGAAAAACATGTCTCTAGCCATATAGGGATCTTTATAAATCATAAACTATATGTGTGTGTGTGTGTGTGTGTGTGTGTGTGTGTGTGTGTAGAGTTTAAGATTCCATTACTATAGTAAGAGCTTTTTCTTGCCATCGAAAATGGAGAGGGCAAGTTTATGAGGAACTACATTCTCTTTTTCTAGTTAATAACAGTCCTCTGATTGTTGACCCAAAAAGTTAGTTCCCAGACCTGTACTTCACCTCACATAAATATCGCACAAGCTAAAGTCACAACATTATGGTGCCAGAAAGAAACATTATAAAAGTATGCAGCATTTATCAGGTTGATTTTCTGGCAAAGATAGCCCACATATCTGTTTGATAAGAAAGTGATAGCTTTCGGCAATGAAAATGCAATCTAGTTTGTGAAGCCAGATAACTCCTTCCCTAGACAGAAATGAACTGCCTCCCTACATACAGCACTCATACCCTCGGCAAATCAAGGTTGTCTTATATTTGGCAAATAGCATTCTTTTTGGTCCAGCATGAAGCTTGGGAAAATTGAGGGGTGGGGGATACCCTGATAGCTGACCAGTCCAATGAAATCAACAATAGTGACCATCACAACCCCACAGTGACACTGGCCTTGCACTTGCTGTTGATTTCACAGTATTCATTTCTGCTGCCAAAGGGGCTATTGTTCCCATAGGATTTCACTTAAGATGAAGATTTCTTCCAGGTACTTCTAAAACTAATGCCAGTAAATCCTGGAAAATATCACTATCAAGTTATTATAACAGTTAGAAAGACCAACAAAAAAAGTTCCAGAATCAAAGGTGAATAGCAATTCCAGAGGACACACGGTCCTGGTTCATCACACTGCCCCAGTGCACTCCCTTCCAGAATGTAAGATGCACGTGCTTGGTATTCAAGTGACTGCTGGAGACACTGAGTCATGTTTGGAGGAACGAGCTCAGACCTGACCTAGGATATAACTGTAATTTTCGTCATACTCAGGAGGATGGGGGGAAATGAGTAAAATATGAAGGAAATCCCATCAAGAAAAAATAACCTAGATTTTGTCCTCTAGGCTCTCACTAAGTCAAAGCTCACCAAGTCAATTTATTAGTAGGCAAATTTAAATTCCAATTTGAGATACAGCATAAGCAAAGCACAGTGGACCAGTGAGCTCGGTCTTAAGGATAAGTAAACTGTACTGTGGTCTCTCCTCCTCTAAATGAAACTATATTCATAATAAGGGAACCAAATTTACTCTAGCAAAGCAAATCAGTATTTCTATTATCTTCTCAATGTGTGGAACCACCACTGTGATCACCTAGTAGTCAATTAGATTTGGTCATAAAGTTCCGCAAAGGACTCAATGACTGTGTCACCATTTGCCTTTTGCTACACACTACCTTTCCTAAATACAAAAGGATGACAACATCTACTTCTTCAGGGTGGCAATGCACTACTTAGTAATGGCAAAGGTATGTACAAAGCACGTCTTATCTATGATAATGAGTGTTTCAAAGAAAAGAAAATTATATGCACTGTAGAACTGGCATCAGTGGGTTAAATTCCCATCAGATCCAGAGAGAGAGTTTGGATGCACGCTACTTCAAATTGAGATTTATTGCAAAGAACTTCTCCAGTTGGTGTGTTGTGAATAGAGTAACCAGTTCTTTCTGGTTTTCCTAGGACTGCCTTTGTTTTAGCACTGAAAGTCCCACCTCCCAGAAACCCCATGAGTCCTAGGAAAATCAGAACAGTTGGTCAACCTAGTCATGGCACAAAAAATAAAATTATAGACCTATATTTCATCCATCTTGAAACTCTATGCTTTCCTGGTAGACTTACATGCATGTGTAAACAATAATAGTACTAGGCAAACACAGAACATACAACAAACACACTACTAGTCATTTATTTGTGTAATCCTAACAATAAGCTTGTAAATAAGATGAGCAATATAGTTTCCTCATTTTGCAAATGAAAAAACTGAGAGGCAGACAAGTAACTTTCTCAGTCAATTTATTCATTAGAACATAAGCTAGACTAAATAATACACTGACTCAAAGATAAGACCGTTCTATTTTCTCTCAGTTAACAAACAGTACAGAGATAGGTGGGCTACAATCAGTGATCAGCTCTTTTCCATGTGATCATTCAGGGACCCAGGTTCCTTCTACATTGTTGCTCTATGCTTCTCTACATTGCAGTGCTCATTGGCCTGATGAGAGTTGGCTCTTCAGGGTCACAACAGTGTTTCAACCCCTCAGAATGAACACAGGCAAGTCATGAAGAACTGGTGATTTCCTTTAAGGAGGTGATACTGATATTTCATATACCACTTCCACTCACATTCCTTTGGGAGTACATAATTATTTGCCCACACCTAAATTCAAAGGGCTTGGGAAATAGAGTCCCTACCTGAAAAGTGATGTCCCATTCTCTATTTTCAAAAGAAGGTAGGAGAAATGCATACTTTGGTACACTTTGCTGTCTCCAGCGATTGAATAGCTGGTGTTTGGAACTGTTAGGATCAGAACCCAATTCTGTCTGATTCTAAAGACCACACTTCTCCACCAATGCCTTGCCACCCACCCCTAGAACCATTTTTTTTTTAACTGTTGTTTTGCCAGGAAATATGTCAGTGAATGAAAATGCTTCTCAGAGCTTATCTTAGGGAAAACAATCCATTTTAAACACCCAGAGACCACCTTTTCTTCCAACTTATCCTGAATAAGGCTTAAACAAACTGTACCCTTTCACTTAAAATCTGAGAGAGCTGTGCCTCTTGAGTGTGAAGTGAAGCCCAAGGCCTGTCAACTTCAGAGAGTGATGTTTATACAAAGAGAAATTAAGGAAACACTCCCATTTACCATTGCAACAAAAAGAATAAAATACCTAGGAATAAACCTACCTGAGGAGACAAAAGACCTGTATGCAGAAAACTATAAGACACTGATGAAAGAAATTAAAGGTGATACAAACAGCTGGAGAGACATACCATGTTCTTGGATTGGAAGAATCAGCATTGTGCAAATGACTATACTACCCAAAGCAATCTACAGATTCGATGCAATCCCTTTCAAACTACCAATGGCATTTTTCACAGAACTAGAACAAAAAATTTCACAATTTGTATGGAAACACAAAAGACCCCAAATAACCAAAGCAATCTTGAGAAAGAAAAATGGAGCTGGAGGAATCAGGCTCCTGGACTTCAGACTATACTACAAAGCTACAGTAATCAAGACAGTATGGTACTGGCACAAAAACAGAAATATAGATCAATGGAACAGGATAGAAAGCCCAGAGATAAACCAACACACATATGGTCTCCTTATCTTTGATAAAGGAGGCAAGAATATTCAATGGAGAAAAGACAGCCTCTTCAACAAGTGGTGCTGGGAAACTGGACAGCTACATGTAAAAGAATGAAATTAGAACACTCCCTAACACCATACACAAAAATAAACTCAAAATGGATTCGAGACCTAAATGTAAGACCGGACACTAAAAAACTCTTCGAGGAAAATGTAGGAAGAACACTGTTTGATGTAAATCACAGCAAGATCTTTTTTGATCCACCTCCTAGAGTAATGGAAATAAAGATAAAAATAAACAAATGGAACCTAATGAAACTTCAGAGCTTTTGCACAGCAAAGGAAACCATAAACAAGATGAAAAGACAACCCTCAGAATGGGAGAAAAGATTTGTAAATCAACCAACAGACAGAGGATTAATCTCCAAAATATATAAACAGCAAAATATTTGCCAGTGAAGCAACTGACAAAGGATTAATCTCCAAAATTTATAAGCAGCTCATGCAGCTCAATATCAAAAAAAAAAACTCAATCCAAAAATGGGCAGAAGACCTAAACAGACATTTCTCCAAAGAAGATAAACAGATTGCCAACAAACACATGAAAGGATGCTCAACATCACCAATCATTAGAGAAATACAAATCAAAACTACAATGAGGTATCACCTCACAACATTAGGAATGGCCAACATCAAAAAGTCTACAAACAGGGCTTCCATGGTGGCGCAGTGGTTGAGGGTCCGCCTGCCGATGCAGGGGACGCGGGTTCATGCCCTGGTCCGGGAAGATCCCACATGCTGCGGAGCGGCTGGGCCCGTGAGCCATGGCTGCTGAGCCTGCGCATCCGGAGCCTGTGCTCCACAACGGGAGAGACCACAGCAGTGAGAGGCCCACATACCACAAAAAAAAAAAAAAAAAAAAGAAAGAAAAGTCTACAAACAATAATTGCTGGACAGGGGGGTATGGAGAAAAGGGAACTCTCTTGCACTGTTGGTGGGAATGTAAATTGATACAGCCACTATGGAAAACAGTATGGAGGTGCCTTAAAAAACTAAAAATAGAACTACCATATGACACAGCAATCCCACTACTGGGCATATATCCTGAGAAAACCATAATTCA
>NC_041222.1:44348543-44363920 GCF_002837175.3 Physeter macrocephalus | reverse complement strand
GAAATTGAGTTATTTGTAGTAAGGTGGATGGACCTAGAGTCTGTCATACAGAGTGAAGTAAGTAAGAAAGAGAAAAACAAACACCGTATGCTAACACATATATATGGAATCTTAAAAAAAAAATGGTTCTGAAGAACCTAGGGGCAGGACAGCAATAAACTCACAAAGAGAATGGACTTGAGGACACGTGGAGGGGGAACAGAAAGCTGGGATGAAGTGAGAGAGTGGCATGGACTTATATACACTACCAAATGTAAAACAGATAGCTAGTGGGAAGCAGCCACATAGCACAGGGAGATCAGCTCAATGCTTTGTGACCACCTAGAGGGGTGGGATAGGGAGGAAGGGAGGGAGACGCAAGAGGGAGGAGATATGGGGATATATGTATATGTATAGCTGATCCACTTTGTTATAAAGCAGAAACTAACACACCACTGTAAAGCAATTATACTCCAATAAAGATGTTAAAAAAACAAAACAAAACAAAGATGTGAGCAACAGAGAGCACAGAGGTTCTGCTAGAAAAATAGAAAAATATCATGGATAGTTTCTCTAGCCAAGGTACCCAGAAATGAGGAGGTGGCAGGCTGTGGATGTACCCATAATCAAAGCCAATTACTACCATCGAAAAGGGAACAGCTTAGGACTTAGCTCTCGCTGGTGATATTACCCATAAAGAATATTCCTGATTAGAAAGTGGCTTAGGTTACTTTTTAGCCTTTTCAATTGCTTCTGAAGGTAACATGAGCCTGAAGATGGAATTTCACTTTGGGTTTATCCTAGCTTCTGTTGCTCTGGACAAACCTAATTTACAGAAGACCAAGCTATCTGTTGTCACTGTTACTCTCATCCCATTTGCTTTTCTCATTATTCGTAGCAACTTCCAGCTCCTTCCCTGCATTGTGGGCTCATCATTGAGCCCCTTAGAACTCCAGCCTCTGTAACACCAGCTTTGTAGCTTGCTGTGAGGAAGAGAAGACTCAGGATGGGCCTGCAAAAGATTCACCCCTTAAAAAAGGACAATGTAAATCAGAGGTTTGTCCTGGAAAAGACATCAGGAAAGAATGTTATAAGCTGCATTTTGTTCCACTTTACAATTAACATAGCTTTAGAGAGCCCCATGGAATAAACGCATATTCTTATAATGATGCATACACAAACAACACACACCAAACAGATGAGGATTACATCAAGCAGATGAGGGTTACAGCACAGGATGGTGAAGGTGGAGCAACAGCATAGAGGAAAACTGAATGACCAAATGCAGCAAAAGCACCCACCCAGCTCAACTCAGGGCTGTTATATGAAAGATACTACTTCTGTTTGCTATTTTTTTTTTAACATCTTTATTGGAGTAAAACTGTTTTACAATAGTGTGTTAGTTTCTCCTTTACAACAAAGTGAATCAGTTATACATATACATATGTTTTTTTAACATCTTTATTGGGGTATAACTGTTTTACAATAGTGTGTTGGTTTCTCCTTTACAACAAAGTGAATCAGTTATACATATACATATGTTCCCATATCTCTTCCCTCTTGCGTCTCCCTCCCTCCCACCCTCCCTATCCCACCTCTCTCATGGTCACAAAGCACAGAGGTGATCTCCCTGTGCTATGCGGCAGCTTCCCACTAGCTATCTAATTTACATTTGGTAGTGCATATATGTCCCTGCCACTCTCTCACTTCGTCACAGCTTGTTTGCTTTTTTTTTGGTATGCGGGCCTCTCACTGCTGTGGCCTCTCCCGTTGCCGAGCACAGGCTCCGGACACGCAGGCTCAGCGGCCCAGCCGCTCCGCGGCACGCGGGATCTTCCCGGACCGAGGCACGAACCCGTGTCCCCTGCATCGGCAGGCAGACTCGCAACCACTGCGCCACCAGGGAAGCCCCTGTTTGCTTTTGATAATGAGAAAATTAGAACTCTCTGAACCACTTATCATTATTAATAATAAAGAACATTTCCAAGTGGCATACATTTCAGTAATAAGTGGGATTCCCTATATCGGTGCCCATGCTTGTCTGGATGTGTTTACACATTCTGTAGACATCACACAATCATTTCCTCACCATTCAAAGCAACATTCAGATTCTTTACACTTGTTCCCAAGATCTATGAGATGTGTCTTTCAACTGGGCTGTCTATTACATAGATAAAGTATGATATGCACAAAGCAATTTAAAGTTGTAGACTTTTGAAGTCACGGAAAAAGAAAAAAATGTTCTCACATCCTCTAAATACATCTCTAGGGAACCTGTGTCTAATATTCTGAGATTGGGACAATTTGCTTTACTCTAGTAGAGGCATTTAACAATATAAAAATGTTAGCCACACAATAGAAATCAAAGCAAAAATGAACAAATGGGACCTAATCAAACTTATAACCTATTGCACAGCAAAGGAAACCATAAATAAAATGAAAGCACAACCTGCAGACTGGGAGAAAATATTTGCAAATGATATAACCAATAAGGGCTTAGTTTCTAAAATATACAAACAGCGCATACAACTCAATAACAAAAAAACAAACAACCCAATCAAAAAATGGGCAAAAGACCTAAATTGACATTTCTTCGAAGAAGACATACAGATGGCCAACATACACATGAAAAGATGCTCAACATTGCTAATTATTAGAGAAATGCAAATCAAAACTACAATGAGGTACCACCTCACACCAGTCAGAATGGCCATCATCAAAAAGTCCACAAATAACAAATGCTGGAGAGGGTGTGGAGAAAAGGGAACCTTCCTACACTGTTGGTGGAAATGTAATTTGGTGCAGCCACTATGGAGAACAGTATGGAGGTTCCTCAAAAGCTAAAAATAGAGTTGCCATATCCAATCCCATTCCTGGGCATATATCTGGACGAAACTATAATTTGAAGAGATACATGTACTCCTGTGTTCATAGCTAAGACATGGACAATAGCTAAGACATGGAAACAACCTAAATGTCCATTGACAGATGAATGAATAAAGAAGATGTGCTACATATATACAATACCACTCAGCCTTAAAAAAGAATGAAATAATGCCATTTGCAGCTACATGGGTGGACCTAGAGATTATCGTACTAAGTGAAATCAGAAAGAAAGACAAATACCATATGATATCACTTATATGTAAAATCTTAAAAAATGGTACAAATGAACTTATCTACGAAAAGAAACAGACTCACAGACTTGCGGTTGCCAAGGGGGGAGCGGAGCTGAGGAGGGTTGGATTGGGAGTTTCAGACTAGCAGATGTGAACTATTATATATAGAATTAATAAACAGCAAGGTCCTACTGTATAGCACAGGGAATTATAGTCAATATCCTGTAATAAACCATAATGAAAAAGAATAGGAAAAAGAATATATATATATATACACACACATATATAAGGCATATATACATAAAACTGAATCACTTTGCTATACACCAGAAACTAACAAAATCAACTATACTTCAATTTTTAAAAATGTTAGGGGTTCCCCGGTGGCGCAGTGGTTGAGAGTCCGCCTGCTGATGCAGGGGACGCGGGTTCATGCCCCGGTCCAGGAAGATCCCACATGCCGCGGAGCGGCTGGGCCCGTGAGCCATGGCCGCTGAGCCTGCGCATCCAGAGCCTGTGCTCCGCAACAGGAGAAGCCACAACAGTGAGAGCCTCCCCCACCAAAAAAAAAATGTTAGCCACAGCTTTTAAGAGAGATACTACATTTTGACCACTTAAATGCTAATATCTGGACATATGTGAAACACAGAAGCAAAGAAGCAGCTTTCTAATCTTTCTTCCTAAAATTAGATCGTGGGTTGTAAGTAAAATGAAGCCAGCTGCTTGTGACCCTCTGGTCCTTCACTGTTATTTCCTACTTTAAAAGGAAAAGCTGACCAGCCATTTTAGAAAAAAAGATTTCTCATTTCAATCTGACAAATCAACACAAGACTAGCCAATCAGTCAATACCAGCTGCTGGTTCCCTTTCTGTGGGTAGGTCCCAGGATGAGGAAGGTCTCCTGGATTTGAGCCCAGGAGACAGCACAGCTGCTCCCAGACACCCACACTCACCCTGCACAGCCTTGACTGACAGCACTATCACATGCCAAGCTTCCCCTCCTTTCCAGGAGGGGACCACTTCCCAGGTTAAGCCTCCTGTAAGGTTCTCTTCTCTCTGCCTTCCTGAGAAATTAATTTTTAGCTAAGCCCTCCTCCCTAAGATCTAGCCAAAGGCAACTGTGCACACTTTGAGACAGAGAAACTGAAGGATATTTCCCAAGCCAAATGGCTTTGTGCAAATCATTATGCTAAAAGAGGCAGTTTAGCAAAGTCCAGACATATATGGCCAAAGACGTTTCCTTTCTCCCACCTCTCAGTTCTCTCCACTCCCACTTCTCACGCATTCCTCGAGAAACTTAGTCTGCAAGTTTCTTACTCATTGACAGTTGACTCATGCAAGCCCCTTTCCATCAAAACTGTTGGATAGACAGAAAAATATATATAGGAATATTTTTACTCTCACCCAGAAAACTGGACTTGCCTAAGCTATAGAAAGGCCATTGTATCTCCCAAGGTATTTGAATTTCACATGAAAAATCAACTCCCAGACACAACCACTTACACACATAGTTTATTTAAAAATAAAATATTCATCTCTATATTCTAACTGGATTCTAACATATTACCTTAGGTAGGGACTACTATCCCTCTCCCCATTTTACACAAGATTCCCCAAGGCTCAAAGACACAAGTAGCCAAACCATGGTCCACAAGCCAAAGTCAGCCCCCTGCACCTGTTTTATAAATAAAGTTTTATTGAAACACAGTGGTATCCATTCATTTAAATATTTTTAATGGCTGCTTTAGCTATGATTCCAGAGTTGAATATTTTGGACAGAGACCATAAGGTCCACAAAGCCAAAATTATTTATTATCTGGCCCTTTACAGAAAAAGTTTGCCAACTTCTACTAGAGAGAGAATCTGATTTTCACAAAGTCACTACTCAGCAATTTTCCACAAGGCCTTGAGCCTGATGAATTTCCTAGGGGAAGTCAGATACATCTCTAGCCCAGCACATCTGACTCTTTCCACTCTACCACACTGCCTTCAAAAGAACTGTTCAGTGTCTACAGGGCTATCTGGCTGGGCCAGTAGAACCACAGATCAAACCACTGTTATAGAGCAACATACGGAGGAAACACCCGGGGCTGTACAGGATGGAGTATACTATGAAGAGAGAAGGGCTACTCCACCCGATTGCAAAGCCCTTACTTGCAAGTGATACCAAAGATGAACATACCCAAGACTTTTCCAAATGGCACCCATGACCTTGAGCTGAAGGCCCCTGGGACATTTGCTTGTGGTTCAACCCTTGGAGAGACCTCTGCAGACTTCTACCATTCTTAGAACTTTGCATGTCTGGTCTCTTGTGTTTTTACTGTTGTTGCTTCTGTTATTGTGGTTTGATTTCATTGATTTTGAGGCTTTTAACTCTATTTAGTAATTTGAGTCCTACATGCATAGAAAGATTTGATGGATGTTTATTTATTACCAGGATGGCTTGATTTTTGAGGCTTTTAACTCTATTTAGTAAGTTGAGCCTTAGAGTCATAGAAAGATTTGATGGATGTTTATTTATTACCAGGAATGTGGAAATGTGGGAAAAGCCCACTGGAAGCAAAAACTACCTTTGTAAAAATCCTAAAATGCCTATTATGCATCAAGTAGTTCTAGAATTTAGAGATTGTTTGTTTCTCTGTTTGGAGGGGAGTTGTTTAGTTTTTCTTTAAGAGGATGGGGAAGAAGCAAGAAGTGGAAATAAGGAGTATAAGACTAACCAGCCTAGACTATATCCTCCTAAATGGCAAAACCCACCCATTTTACATAGCCAGGTATCCCCCAGTAACTTAAACACATACCCACTGCAGCAAACGGCACTGCTCCAGATCTTGGAAGTAAGACCAGTAAAGTACATACTCAAGGATGTACTGTTCTTGGAAGATTTCTGCACCAGACACAAACTTGTACACATTCAGCTTATGGTAAAAGAATTCTCATGTTGCAACTGGTTTGGAAGATTCCAGGAATGTGTGTGCTCAAATTTTTGTTTGAACGTTTTGAGTAACTTTCAGCTTTTCATGTGTTTTATGTTTGATTTTGATGTAGTTATTTATTTTTTATTGGAGTGTTTTTGAAGAAATGCCCTTTGGTAAGTATGGTGACCTGAGAGAGGGAAGAAACACACAGTCTTTCCCATTTCTGAAGGCTACGAATTACAACCTAGGAAAGCTGCTTCCTCCAAGAACTGCTTCATCTCCAGGGTTTAAAAGTGAAACCTTAGCACAAGGAGTTGCCTGGTGAGAAGACAGCCAACAAGAGTGTCAGGCAGGCAGGAGAAGCGGGCAAGATAGTGGAGTAGGAAGACCCTGAACTCATCTCCTCTCATGGGCACACCAAAATTATAACTATTTACAGAGCAAATATTGATGAGAACGACCAAAATCTAGCATAAAAGATCTTCCACAACTAAAGACATAAAGAAATAACCACAACAAGATGGGTAGGAGGGGTGGATTTGCAGTACAGTCAAGACCCATACCCCCAGTTGGGTGACCCACAAACAAGAGGATAATTACAACTGCAAAGGTTCTCCCCAAGGAGCAAGTGGTCTGAGCCCCACACTGGGTTCCCCAGCTCAGAGATCCTGCACTGGGAAGACAAGGCCCCAGAATGTCTGACTTTGAAAACCAAGGGGGCTTATGTTCAGGAGGGTTGAAGGGCTATGGGAAAGAGAGATATGCTTTTAAAGGGTGAGTGCAAAATCTCACATGCTCTAAGTCCCACAGTAGAGGAGCTGTTTGAAAGGAGCCTGGATCAGACCCACTTGCTGATAGTGGCAAGCCTCCTAGGGAGGCAGGAGGCAATTGTAATGGACACACTGGTGGCAGCCATTTCTGGGACCTCATTCTACCACAATAAAACTAGCACTAGCAAACACCATCTTGGAATCCTCCCTCTAACCATTAGCTCTGGGGGTTTACTCACGCACCAGTGAACTAGCAGCAGCCAAAAGCCCCACCCCCACGCCCAGGCCAAACAGACAGCATGGGGAAAGCCTCCTCCACCCTCCGGTGGCCCAGCAGACACCAAAGGAGGCACAGCCTCACAGCCAACCAGGCCAAGGGCCCACACAGAGGTACTCCTATAGCATGCAGGTGACCAGAGGGGAGCATGCAGGTGGGCCCCATAGGAAGTCTCTGACATAAGATCACTTATCCAAGATTGGAAAATGCAAAAGACCTACCTAACGTTTAGAAATAATGACAGTAAATTGGACAAAATGAGGAGACAAAGGTATATGTTCCAAATGAAGGAACAAGACACAACCTCAGAAAAACAGATAAACAAAGTGAAGATAAGCAATCCATCTGATTAAGAGTTCAAGGCAATGATCATAAAGATGCTCCCTGAACAGGAGAAGAATTAATAAACATAGTAAGAATTTGAACAATGTGTCAGAAAATATGAAGACCCAAAGAGAGCTGAAGAATACAGTAAACAAAGTTTAAAAATACACTAGAAGGAATCAACAGTACAGAGAAATGGATTCATGATTTAGAAGACAAACTAGTGAAAATCACCAAAGCTGAATAGAAAAAAGAATTTAAAAACTGAGCTCAAGACACTATCTGTTACATCAAGCATGCTAACATTTGCATTTTACAGATCTCAGAAGGAGAAGAAAGTAAGAAAGGGGCAGAGAATTTATTTGAAGAAATAATAAATGAAAACCCCCCTAACCTGGGGACCAAATCAGACATTCAGCTCTAGGAAGCACAGAGTCCAAAACAAGATGAACCCAAAGAGATCCAAACCAAAGCACATTAAAATTAAAATGGCAAAAATTAGAGATAAAGAGAAAATCTTAAAAACGTCAAGAGAAAAGCAACTAGTTACATACAAGGTAACCTCATAAGACAGTCAGATGACTTTTCAGCAAAAACTCTGCAGACCACAGGGAATATCATGAGATATTCAAAGTGATGAAAAGAAAAAACCAAGAATGCTCTACCCAACAAGACTATCATTCAGATTTGAAAGAGAGCTTGAGAGTTTTACAGACAAGCAAAAGCTAAAAGAGTTCAGCACTGCAAAACCAGCTTTGCAAGAAATGTTAAAGGGAAGGGCTTCCCTGGTGGCACAGTGGTTGAGAGTCCACCTGCCATTGCAGGGGACATGGGTTCGTGCCCCGGTCCGGGAAGATCCCACATGCTGCGGAGCGGCTGAGCCTGTGAGCCATGGCCGCTGAGCCTGCGCGTCCGGAGCCTGTGCTCCGCAACGGGAGAGGCCACAACAGTGAGAGCCCCGCATACCACAAAAAAAAAAAAAAAAATGTTAAAGGGACATCATTAAAAAGAAAAGAAAAAGCCAAAACCAGAAATGTGAAAATTACAAAAGGAAAAATCTCACTGGTAAAGGCAAACATACAGGAAAGGTAGTAGCTCAACCACTTATAAAGCTAGTAGAAAGGTTAAAACATAAAAGTAGTAAAATCATCTATATTCAAAATAAGTAGATAAATGATACACAAATGAAAAAGATGTAAAATACGACATCAAAAACATTAAATGTGGAGGGGGAAGTAAAAATGTCAAGATTATTAGAATGCATTCAAACTTAAGAGATCATTAACTTAAAATAATCATACATATATACACAACACATACACACACACACAAACATATGCTGTTATTTATGAACCTCAAGGTAACCACAAATGAAAAACCTATAATAGATACACACACAAAAAGAGAAAGAAATCTAAACATGACACTAAAGAGAGTCATCAAATCACAAGGAAAGGAACAAAAACAACTACAAAAACAAGTGGGGAAAACAATTAACAAAATGGCAATAAGTACAGACCCAACAATAACTTCTTTAGCTGTAAATGGACTAAATACTCCAATCAAATGACACAGAATAGCTGAAAAAAGAAAAAAATCAAGGCCCATGCATATGCTGCCTACAAGAGACTCACTTCAGATCTAAAGACACAGACAGATTGAAAGTTGAGGGGATGGAAAAGGGTATTCCAAGCAAATGAAAACAAAAACAAATCTGAGATAGCAATACTTATATCAGACTAAGTAGACTTTAAAACAAAGACTTTAACCAGAGACAAAGAAGGACATTACACAATGAAAAGGAATCAATCAATCAAGAAGATATAACAACTGTAAATATATACACACTCAACATAGGAGCACCTAAATACAGAAAGCAAATATTAAAAGACATAAGGGAAGAAATTGACAGAAACACAGTAATTGTAGGGAACTTTAACTCCCCACTTACATCAATGGACAGATCATCCAGACAGAAAATCAATTAGGAAACACTGGCCATAAATGACACATTAGACCAGATAGAACTGATACTTACTGAACATTTTATCCCCATAAACAGAATATACATTCTCTTCAAGTGCATATGGAACATTATCCAGGATCAAACACATGTTAGGCCACAAAACAAGTCTCATTCAATTTAAGAATATTGAAATCATATCAATCAAGCATCTTTTCTGACCACAACAATATGAGACTACAAGAAAAAAACTGCAAAAAAATACAAAAACCTGCAGTCTAAACAACATACTACTAATCAATGGGTCACTGAATGATCAAAGATAACATTTAAAAAATACCTGCATACAAATGAAAATATAAACACGAAATCTAAGTGACACAGCAAAAGCAGTTCTACAAAGGAAATTTATACTGATACAAGCTTACCTCAGGAAACAAGAAAAGTCTCAAAGAAAACTCTCAATCTAACTTTATAGCTAAAGAAACTAGAAAAATAAGAACAAACAAAACCCAAAATTAGTAGAAAGAAATCATAAAGACCACAGAGTGAATGAAATAGAGACTTTAAAAATTAGGAAAGATGAAACTAAGAGTGAATTCTTTGAAAAGATAACAAAATTGATAAACCTTTAGCCAGACTCATCAATGAAATCATATCAATCAAGCATCTTTTCTGACCACAACAATATGAGACTACAAGAAAAAAACTGCAAAAAAATACAAAAACCTGCAGTCTAAACAACATACTACTAATCAATGGGTCACTGAATGATCAAAGATAACATTTAAAAAAT
Source organism: Physeter macrocephalus (assembly GCF_002837175.3). Lineage (NCBI taxonomy): Eukaryota > Metazoa > Chordata > Mammalia > Artiodactyla > Physeteridae > Physeter > Physeter macrocephalus. The sequence goes on along the minus strand of NC_041222.1, from coordinate 44,353,775 downwards.
ACCTGCATACAAATGAAAATATAAACACGAAATCTAAGTGACACAGCAAAAGCAGTTCTACAAAGGAAATTTATACTGATACAAGCTTACCTCAGGAAACAAGAAAAGTCTCAAAGAAAACTCTCAATCTAACTTTATAGCTAAAGAAACTAGAAAAATAAGAACAAACAAAACCCAAAATTAGTAGAAAGAAATCATAAAGACCACAGAGTGAATGAAATAGAGACTTTAAAAATTAGGAAAGATGAAACTAAGAGTGAATTCTTTGAAAAGATAACAAAATTGATAAACCTTTAGCCAGACTCATCAAGAAAAAGAGGGAGAAGACTCAAATCAACAGAATTAGAAATGAAAAAGAAGTTACAACTGACACCGCAGAAATACAAAAGGATCATAAGAGACTACTACAAGCATCTATACACCAATAAAATGGACAACCTAGAAGAAATGGACAAATCCTTAGAAAGATACAACCTTCCAAGACTTAACCAGAAAGAAATAGCAAATATGAACAGACAAATCACAAGCACTGAAATTGACACTGTGATTCAAAAATCTTCCAATAAACCAAAGTCCAGAACCAGATAGCTTCACAGGCGAATTCTATCAAAAATTGAGACAAGAGTTAACACCTACCCTTCTGAAACTCTTCCATTCTATGAGGTCACCATCACCCTGATACCAAAACCAGACAATGATACCACAAAAAAAGAAAATTACAGGCCAATATCACTGATGAACACAGACACAAAAACCCTCAACAAAATACTAGCAAACAGAACCCAACAACACATTAAAAGGATCATACACCATGGTCAAGTGGGATTTATGCCAGGGATGCAGGATTCTTAAATATACACAAATCAATCAATGTGATACACCATATTAACAAATTAAAGAATAAAAACCATATGATCATCTCTATAGATGCAGGAAAAGTGTTTGACAAACTCAACACCCATTTATGATAAAAACTCTCCAGGAAGTGGGCATAGAGGGAACCTAACTCAACATAATAAAGGCCATGTATGAAAAATCCACAGCAAACATCATTCTCAATGGTGAAAAACTGAAAGCATTTCCTCTAAGATCAAGAACAAGACAAGAATGTTCACTCTTACCACTTTTATTCAACATCGTTTTGGAAGTTCTAGCCACAGCAATCAGAGAAGAAAAAGAAATAAAAGGAATCCAAATTGGAAAAGAAGTAAAACTGTCATTGTTTTCAGATGACATGACACTATACATAGAAAATTCTAAAGACTCTACCAGAGAACTTCTAGAGCTCATCAATAAATTCAGTAAAGTTGCAGGATACAGAATACACAGAAATCTCTTGCATTTCTATACACTAACAACAAAAGATCAGAAAGAGAAATTAAGGAAACAATCCCGTTAATCATGGCATCAAAAAGAATAAAATACCTAAGGAGGCAAAAGACCTGTATGCAGAAAACTATAAGACACTGATGAAAGAAATCAAAGACAATACAAACAGATGGAAAGATATACCATATTCTTGGACTGGAAGAATCAATACTGTCAAAATTACTATACTACTCAAAGCAATCTACAGAGTCAATGCAATACCTATCAAATTATCAATGGCATTTTACACAGAATTACAACAAAAAAAGTTTACAATTTGTATGGAAACACCAAAGAACACAAATAGCCAAAGCAATCTTGAGAAAGAAAAACGGAGCTGGAGGAATCAGGCTCCCTGACTTCAGACTATACTACAAAGCTACAGTCATCAAAACAGTAAGGTACTGGCAGAAAAACAGAAATATAGATCAATGGAACAGGATAGAAAGTCTAGAGATAAACCCAAGCACTTATGATCAACTAATCTATGACAAAGGAGGCAAGAATATATAATAGAGAAAAGGCAGTCTCTTCAATAAGTGGTGCTGGGAAAATTGGACAACTGCATGTAAAAGAATGAAATTAGAACACTCTATCCCCATACACAAAAATAAACTCAAAATGGATTAAAGACCTAAATGTAAGGCCATAAAACTTTTAGAAGAAAACACAGGCAGAACACTCTGACAAATCACAGCAATATTTTTTTTGATCCAACTCTTAAAGTAATGAAAGTAAAAACAAAAATAAATAAATGGGACCTAATTAAACTTAAAAGCTTTTTCACAGCAAAGGAAACCATAAACAAAATGAAAAGACAACACACAGAATGGGAGAAAATATTTACAAATTAAGCAACCAACAGGATTAATCTCTAAAATATACAAACAGCTCATGTAGTTCAATATCAAAAAAAACCCAAACAACCCAATCAAAAAATGAGCAAAAGACCTAAATAGGCATTTCTCCAAAGAAGACACACAAATGGCCAAGAGGCACATGAAAATATGCTCAACATCATTAATTATTAGAGAAATGCAAATCAAAACCACAATGAGATACCACCTCACACCTGTCAGAATGGCTATCATCAAAAAGACAACAAATAACAAGTGTTGGCGAGGGTGTGGAGAAAAGGGAACCCTAGTACGCTGTTGGTGGGATTGAAAATTGAAAGGGGATGGATAACTTGGGAGATTGGAATTGACATATACACACTAAATATAAAATAGATAACTAATAAGGACCTACTGTATAGTACAGGGAACTCTACTCAGTACTCTGTAATGGGATTTCTGGGTCGTATGGTAGTTCTATTTGTAGTTTTTTAAGGAACCTCCATACTGTTCTCCATAGTGGCTGTATCAATTTACATTCCCACCAGCAGTGCAAGAGGGCTCCCTTTTCTCCACACCCTCTCCAGCATTTATTGTTTCTAGATTTTTTTTTCATTTTTTAAATTTTTGTTTATTGATGATTCACTTTGCTGTACACCTGAAACTAACACAACGTTGTAAATCAACTTTATTCCAATAAAAAATAAAGAATAAAAGCAAACTATAGGACCTCCCTGGTGGTGCAGTGGTTAAGAATCTCCCTGCCAATGCAGGGGACACGGGTTCGATCCCTGGTCCAGGAAGATCCCACATGTCGCAGAGCAACTAAGCCCATGCGCCACAACTACTGAGCCTGTGCTCTGGAGCCCACGAGCCACAACTACTGAGCCCGCATGCCACAACTATGGAAGCCCATGTGCCTAGAGCTCATGCTCTGCAACAAAGAGAAGCCACCACAATGAGAAGCCTGCACAGTGCAACAAAGAATAGCCCCCGCTGGCTGCAACTAGAGAAAGCCCATGCACAGCAAAGAAGACCCAATGCAGCCATAAATAAATAAATAATGTCTACTTTAAAAAAAAAACAACAACAACATACAAAGAACTCATACAACTCAACGTCAAAAACAAAAAAACAACCTGATAATAAAAATGGGGAGAGGACCTGAATAGACATTTTTTCAAAGAGAATATACAGATGGCCAACACATGAAAAGATGCTCAACATCACTAATCATCAGGAAAATGCAAATCAAAACCACAATGAGATACCACCTCACACCTGTCAGAATGGCTATCATCAAAAAGACAACAAATAACAAGTGTTGGCGAGGGTGTGGAGAAAAGGGAACCCTAGTACGCTGTTGGTGGGATTGAAAATTGATACGGCCACTATGGAAAATAGTATGGAGATTCCTTAAAATTTGAAAATAGAACTGCCACAGAATCCAAAAATTTCACTTCTGAGCATTTACACGAAGAAAGCAAAAACACTAATTTGAAAAGGTATTTGCACAGCAATATTCATTGCAGCATTATTTACAATAGCCAAGATATGGAAGCAAGCTAAGTGTCCATTGACAGACAAATGGATCAAGATACAACACACACACACACACACACACACACACACACACACACACACAGGAACGTTACTCAGTCATTTAAAAACATGATATCTTGCCATTTGCGACAACATGGATGATCTAGAGGGTATTATGCTAAGTGAAATTAGTCTGACAGAGAAAGACACTGTATATTATCACTTACATGTGGAATATAAAATATGAAACAAATGAATGTAACAAAACAGAAACGAACTTAGAGAACAAACTAGTGGTTACCAGTGGGGAAATGGAAGAGAGGAAGGGCAAGATAAAGGTAGGGAATTAAGAAGTATAAACTCTATGTATAAAATACATAAGCTACAAGGAAATATTGTACAGCACAGGGAATATGGCTAATATTTTATCATAATTTTAAATGGAGTAGAATCTATAAAAATCACTATGTTGTACCCCTGAAAATAATATAATATTGTAAATCAACTGTACTTCAATAAAAATAATAAAGTTTTTTTGATTAAAAAAAAACTTTTAGGTCTAAACAATAAAATACAGTGAGCGGAGCTTGTAAGGTTATTGATTTAAATAAACCAACTGTAAAAGAAAAAGACAAATGCCATATGATCTCACTTATATGTGCAACCTAAAAAAACAGGACAAACAAAACAAACTCACAGATACGGAGAACAAACACGTGGTTGCCACAGGGGAGATGGTTGGAAAGGATGAGAAATAGGTAAAGGGGATTAAGAGGTAAAAACCTCCAGATATAAAATAAATAAACCACAGGAATGTAATATACAGCATAAGGAAAATGGTCAATAATACTGCAATAATTTTGTATGGGGACAGATGGTTTCTTATCGTGGTGATTATTTCACAATGTATGCAAATGTCAAATCATTATGTAGTACATGTGAAACTTACATAATACTGTACAAACTATATTTCAATAAATAAAATAAATTTTTTTAAAAAATAATAAATAACACACAAAAGATGTCTTTAAAAAAAAAGAGTGTTAGGCAATGGTTCTACTGGGCTGAGTCTCAGTGCCCTGGGATTCATCCTCTTCTTTTGCCTTAACTCTCCCAACACATTATTATCTGACACATCATCAGACAGGGTATTTTTTTTTTTAACATCTTTATTGGAGTATAATTGCTTTACAATGGTGTGTTAGTTTCTGCTTTACAACAAAGTGAATCAGTTACACATATACATATGTTCCCATATCTCTTCCCTCTTGCGTCTACCTCCCTCCCACCCTCCCTATCCTACCCCTCTAGGTGGTCACAAACCACCTAGCTGATCTCCCTGTGCCATGCGGCTGCTTCCTACTAGCTATCCACCCTACGTTTGGTAGTGTATATATGTCCATGCCACTCTCTCACTTCGTCACAGCTTACCCTTGCCCCTCCCCATATCCTCAAGTCCATGCTCTAGTAGGTCAGTGTTTTATTC
>NC_041222.1:44346867-44347310 GCF_002837175.3 Physeter macrocephalus | reverse complement strand
GATATCTCATTGTCGTTTTGATTTGCATTTCTCTAATGATTAGTGATGTTGAGCATCCTTTCATGTGTTTGTTGGCCTTCTGTATATCTTCTTTGGAGAAATGTTTATTTAGGTCTTCTGCCCATTTTTGGATTGGGTTGTTTGTTTTTTTGTTATTGAGCTGCATGAGTTGCTTATAAATTTTGGAGATTAATCCTTTGTCAGTTGCTTCATTTGCAACTATTTTCTCCCATTCTGAGGGTTGTCTTTTGGTCTTGTTTATGGTATCCCTTGTTGTGCAAAAGCTTTTACGTTTCATTAGGTCCCATTTTTTTATTTCTGTTTTTATTTCTATTTCTCTAGGAGGTGGGTCAAAAAGGGTCTTGCTGTGATTTATGTCATAGAGCGTTCTGCCTATGTTTTCCTCTAAGAGTTTGATAGTGTCTGGCCTTACATTTAGGTCT
>NC_041222.1:44317482-44344453 GCF_002837175.3 Physeter macrocephalus | reverse complement strand
ATCTTTTCTCCACTGTATATTCTTGCCTCTTTATCAAAGATAAGGTGACCATATGTGTGTGGGTTTATCTCTGGTCCCTCTATCCTGTTCCATTGATCTATATTTGTTTTTGTGCCAGTACCATACCAGACAGGGTATCTTATACCTCAAGGGAAATATGAGCTCACAGGTACTGCTGCAGAACAAATTTGTAATGTACAAATTGAGCAACTCTCCCAGGAGGCAGAAGAATAGAGAGATAGAAAATATATAAGAGCATTTTAGATCTGTGGAAGAAGGGAAAACTGTCTATATCTGGATAATGGGACTTAGAAAGAAAGACAAAAAATAAAGAGGAGAAAATATTTGAAGAAATAATGAGGATAAATTTCCTAGAAATAAAGCTAGATAAAAGATCTGAAATTTAAAAGACCCATAGAATTCTAACAGAAGATATAAGGTAAAGTACACCTCTATCTAGAAGTGTAATTTAAGATTAGCAAAGACAAAGCAAAAATTCTAAAAGCATCTGGATTGAAGAAGATCACCTATAAAAGAGTAAGAATCATATCGTAATTACACCTATTAACCCTAATACAAGGTACAAGAAATTAATGGAGCAGTTAAAGTACTAAAGAAAGATACATTCAAAACTAGATTTTTTCCAACAACCAAATTGTCATTCAAATATGAAGACATAATAAAATATTCTTGGGCACACAGGCTTCACCATTTTTTTTTGCTACACACACACACACACACACACACACAAACATAATAGTAAGATTGTGTACCTCTGAAACACATTCAGAAGTACAAGAAATATGGGAAATAATGTGTATCAAATTACTCGGTAAGATATATTACTATCCAAGCAATTTTAAAGGACAAAGAAGAAGAGAATGTATAACTCTAATAAACTAGAAATAAAAGTCTAGAAAATATCAATATGATGGAGCTGGTGGTGGAGACAAGAAGTGTAAGAAAGAATGTGAGTGTTCTCTTGTTAAGGGCAGTATATAAATATTGACATGTTTAAAGAATCAGTGGAGACCAATAAACATGAGTCTTAAGATGAAGGCAATTACCTGAAGTAAAAAATATAGAATAACTTTTCAACAAGCAAATACAAAAACATAAGTTCCAACTATCCAATGGAAGACAGGAAAAGGGAAAAAGGGAAAAAAGAGAATGGAGAATCTGAACCTGTTATTCTTTTCAGTTTATCTATCAGGTAAGTCACTTCTCCAAAATCAAGAATACATTCTCCTGATGTTAACTTCCAGTGGATATTTTGCTTTACTTTTTGTACTTAGGACTTTGATGCACCTAAAACTTTTGTATATGGAACCAGAGAAGCATCAAAAAATTAAAAAGCGCTAGTTAATGAAAAGATTATCTTATCCCTACTGCTCTTCAGTGCCACCTTTGCCCTAAATCAAATGACCACATGAGTATTTTTTGGATGTTCTATTCTTTTCCAGTAATGTATGTCTATCCTGACACCAATATCATACTGCTTTAATTCTGTAGCTATGTACTGTAACAAACCTTGATATCTCCTAACTTTATTCTTAAAGAAAGTCTTGGCTATTCTTAGACCTTTGCATTTCCATATACTTTTTCCAATTAGTTTGTCAATTTCTACACACACACACACAGAAATCTGGCATACTGATAGGAATTACATCTTTAAACTGTTGAGTCTTCCAATCCAGAAATATGATATAGCTATTTATTTAGGGTTTCTTTAATTTCTCTCAATATTTTTCATTTTCTGAGAAGAGAGCTCACAAATTTTTGCTAGATATAGTTCTGTATAGTTGATTTTTTGAAAATCGAATAATTTTTATTTTCTAATAAATTATTGCCAATATATAAAATGTATAATTTTGTATATTGACCATATATTTGGCAAGCTTGATAAATTAACCTATTCTAAATAATTTATCTATAAAGTATTTTAGATTTTCTATGATGTATCAAGTGTTTGATTTCTTCTTTTATAGACATTATTCTTTTCTCTTTTTTTGTTCTTTATTGCGCTGGCTGCCTAGGCTCTTTAATGCAAATGTTGAATAGAAAATGGTGATAGTGGATATATTTGTCTTGTTTCTTATTTCAAAAAGGAGACGTAGCTTTCAATATTTCAACATGAGGGTAATGTTTCTTGGAGGTTATTTGTGAGTACTCTATCAAATTAAGGAAGTTTCATTCTATTGCCAGCTTTCCATGAGTTTATTATCATAAATATTAATTTTTAATGGGCTTTCTGCATCTATGGAGATAATCTTATAATTTTCCTCCTTTGTTCTTTCATACAGTGTATTACATTGTTTGATATTTGAATTCTGAACCAGCCTTACATTTCTGGCACCAAAAAAATAAAAACCCCAAACCCCCCCGCCCCCAAAAAACCAAAAACTTGGTCCTGATATAGTATCCTTTTTATATATTGCTGGATTCAGTTTTCTAACACTAATTTTGGATTTTTTAATCTATATTCATGAGTGAGATTGGCCTGTAATTTAACTTTTCCATAACAGTTGCATCAGATGATGTTATCAAGATTAAGCACGTCCTATCAAATGAGCTTGGTCCATGACAGGGAGAATGCTTCATGCCACATGGAGGAGCCGTCAACCACCGGCTGCCTGATGGCCTGAGCAAGCAGTACCCAGACGTGGAGTGAACTGACTGACTGTTGATCTAGCTGGTGGCAGTGCGTACCTGGCCAGATAGGTGCTGTGGGCTAGGAGTGTGGGGAGGCGAGCTGGCCAGGGCACAGACAGTTGAGCATGCACTGTGACATCTTCTCTCTGCTCATCTGTATGCACCCTTCAAAATAACAGCTTTGGCCTCAGTATTCCAGGGTTTCTTTCCTCACAGAACCCAACAGAGTTGCAGTTCTTCATGTGCCAGCCCTGAGCCGAGTAAAACACTTCCAGCAGAGATGATGAAAATGACAAACGCCGTAACTTTCCAAGGTTACCTGCCAAACTGTCACTGAACTTACTGCTATATCCACTGCAAAGCTCATTTAGCATCATGCTGTGTTGATATCCAAGTCCTTCCGTGTTAGTCAACATCAAGCCCACCTCTAATTCTGGGTGAATGTGGGCTGTGACCCAGCAGAGGACAGGCCCTCTCCCTGGTGAACATGCTGTAGTGGATATCTATTGTGAAAACTATAAAATTACTCTTGGTTGGAAATATGAACTTGCCTTTGATACCAACAGCGATAAGAGATGAAAGTTTATTACTGAACTTGCTCATGTGTTCAAAGACAATCGTTGAGAGTGAAAACTTTCCATTCTATTTTGAATCCATTTTTGTGAAAGACACTGTAAACAAGATAGAAACAAAGGAGTCCCGTGGATGACAATTTTTCTTGAACTTGAACCTCACAGACTAGCTGCAAAGCTCATGACACTACGATTTCTCTGGTTATTCTTGGATAAGATAGACCCTTCTTGTATATATCTCATCTATAAGTTATTTCTGAAGTTCTTAATGAACTGTTTTAAACAATCCCACGTTTTAGAGAAAGAATGAACTAACTGATGCTTCATCTATCAACTTTCTTCTTTTAAGCTATGTTTTTAATGCAGAATTTAGTTATGCAGGTAAATGCCTTTGCTCGTGTTCAGTAAAATGAATTTCTAAAGAATACAGGAATGCAGTCTCTTTTATATAAAAATGTCTCACCACTGACCTTTATTAGAGTGAAGTCAAGGGAGTGTTGTAGTTCATACTACAAAAAAACTGCAAACACTATAAATTAAATGCATATTCATTTTGGAGATTAATTGCTAAGTTATAGTGCTCAATTAAGTACCTTCCAGTGTGTCACTAAGTTTATATATCAATGTTTTTACTTTTGCTCAAAAACAGAGAAGCTCACAACTTTATATAGGTGAATGGAGAAATGTGTCTAATGTTAATATCTTGTCTCTTTAAGCAATGAGGTATCTTATCTAAAAAGCAAGTGAATTAGTTGTTATAAATGGCTGCCTACATAGAGAAAGATGCATTCATTATTAAAGAAATATTTATCTCTTGTTCAGTTATTGAAATTGGAAAATTGTGCCTTTAATGGAAGCAGTAACTTATACATCAGTAGATTATTTTATGACTGGTTCAGTGAAGATAAGAGTTCCTAGTCTACGATCAATTTACTTGAAGAATAATTAGTTTTGCCAATCAAAGGTGCTAGAACCAAAAGGAAAATTAAATACCCCAGACTTTATTTAAAAATTTTTTCAGAAGGTTAAAACTACAAGATAGGTTTTAAATTTAAATGAATTGATATTTGATTTGTGGATTTTTAAAAAAACTGAGTTGGGAAGTTTTCCCTTTCCTACCTACTAGAAGAGACTGTAAAACTGGTATTGTTTCTTTCTCAAGTAATTAGTAAAACTCAGAGAAGCCATCTGAGCCTGGAGTTTTCTTTGAGTGAAGGTTTTAAATTACTGATTTTTTGTTTGTTTGTTTAATTCTTGTAGCAGTCTTCTTTTCTTCTTGTCTTGTTAAGTTGCGTTTTTCTAGTAGGTTTTCCACTTCATCTAAATTTGGTACTTCCATATTTCTCATAAATTGTCCATTTCATCTAAGTTTTCTAATGCATTGTCCTGATATTGTTCATAATATTATGTCATTTAATGTCTGTAGGATACACAGTGAAGTATCATTTTCATAACTACCTGATTGTTGCTCAATTTGGCCAATGTGTTTATTACTAATTATTCAAACTAGCTTTGGGCTTCAATAATCTTCTCTATTGTACATTAGGAAATGTTTTCATTAATATCTGCTCCAATTTTTATTTTTTATTTTTTCTTTAGGTTTAATTTGTTGTTTTTTCCTCTTTTTATGCTTAAATCATTTACTTTAATAGATGCTTAGATCATTTACTTTTACATTTTTCTTTTATAATATATGCATCTAAGGCCATAAACTTCTTTGTGCAGATCTTTAGCTGTATCCCACAATACATCATATGAAAATGTCCTATTTTAGTTCAGTTGAAAAATACATTTTTTAACATCTTTATTGGAGTATAATTGCTTTACCATGGTGTGTTAGTTTCTGCTTTATAACAAAGTGAATCAGCTATACATATACATATATCCCCATATCTCTTCCTTCTTGCATCTCCCTCTCTCCCACCCTCCCTATCCCACCCCTCTAGGTGGTCACAAAGCACCGAGCTGATCTCCCTGTGCTATGCAGCTGCTTCCCACTAGCTATCTATTTCACATTTGGTAGTATACATATGTCCGTGCCACTCTCTCACTTTGTCCCATCTTACCCTTCCCCCTCCCCATGTCCTCAAGTCCATTCTCCAGTAGATCTGCGTCTTTATTCCCGTCCTTCCCCTAGATTCTTCATAACTTTTTTTTTCTTTTTAGATTCCATATATGTGTTAGCATACGGTATTTGTCTTTCTCTTTCTGACTTACTGCACTCTGTATGACGGACTCTAGGTCCATCCACCTCACTACAAATAACTCAATTTCGTTTCTTTTTATGGCTGAGTAATAGTCCATTGTATATATGTGCCACATCTTCTTTATCCATTCATCTGTTCATGGACACAGGTTGCTTCCATGTCCTGGCTATTGTAAATAGAGCTGCAACAAACACTGTGGTTACATTCTAATTTATACTGTGATTTCGCCTTTGCCCCATAGATTTTTAGAAGTGTACTACTTAACTTTCATACATTTGACGGTTTTCTACTTTTCTTTTGCTTAATGATTTCTTTCCACTGGTTTAAATAACACAGTTCCTATAATTTTAATCTTTAAAATTTGTTGAGACCCATTTATTTTACGACACAACATATGTTCAACTTTGATGAACTTTTCAAGTGCGTTTAGAAAAAACGGATTTTGCAGCCACTGGGTACAGTGAAGGGTATGCCTATTTTGTCGTTTTTCATTGTTGCTCAAACCTTTTATATCTGTATTGAATTTTCTAATTGTTCTATCAGTTACTAAGAAAAAAGTATATTAAAAATCTCCCACGGGCTTCCCTGGTGGCGCAGTGGTTGAGAGTCCGCCTGCCAATGCAGGGGACACGGGTTCGTGCCCCGGTCCGGGAGGATTCCACATGCCGCAGAGCGGCTGGGCCCGTGAGCCATGGCCGCTGAGCCTGCGCGTCCGGAGCCTGTGCTCCGCCGCAAGGGGAGAGGCCGCAGCAGAGGGAGGCCCGCATACCACAAAAAAAACAAAACAAAACAAAAAATAAACGTTTTCTATTTGCACTTTATTAGTTCACCTGTTCTGTGTTCTGGTTTCTATCCTTTCTTGCCTTCTATTAGATTAAGTGGTTTATATTATTCCATCTTTTTCTCTCCATTATGTAATTTTACATACATACATTCTTTTGTCATTTGTTTAATGATTACCCTAGCAATTACATCTTTGAAGTCTTAAAATCTTTTACCACTTCTCAATGCAAGGCCTTTCGAACACTTCAACTCTATTTACTACCCACTTGACAGGTATTTTAATTGCATATGCATCTTTATTTCTCCTTCAATTTTGAAAGAATTTTTAAGAACATAAAATTCTAAATGGTCAATTATTTTCCTTCAGCACTTTAAAGATATCATTCCCTTCTCTGATTTTCCCACTTCTGTTGAGAAATTAACTGTTGGGATCATGGTTGCTCCTTTAATGGTAATATAACTTTTTTCCCCCCTTTGCCTGTCTTTCAAATTTTTTTCTTTGCCTTTGGTTTCTAGCAGTTTCTGTCTAATGTGCCAAGATGTGGTTTTATTTTTATTTATCCTGCTTGGTGTTTATATTATTTCTTAAATCTGTGATTTCACATGCTTTACCATATTCGGACAGTTCACAGCCATTATCTCTTCAAATATTGCTCCTGCTGCACCTACTCTCTTCTCCTTTTGGAATTCCAGCTTCAGATGTGTTACAGCTTTTCATGATGATCCATGTAATTTTTAGTTTCTTTTATCTATTTTCCATCTTTTTGTTTCTCCATGTTTTGTCTAAAAGATCTTCCTGACCTAGCATCCAGTTCACTGAAGTTTTTCCTCAGCTTGCTTTAAACTGCTGTTAAATTCAATCCACTGCATGCTTAATTTCAATTATTTTTTATCCCTAGAATTTCTATTTGGTTCTTTTTCATAGTTTCTGGTTTTCTGCTGAAATTTTTAATCCTATCTCTTAATTCCTTACGCATGGTTATTTACAAGTCTATGTCTGATAATCCCATTGTCTGATGCCGTAGGAGGCTGTTTTTATTTTTTTATTGTCTCTTTTGATTTATGGTCAAGTCTTGTCTACTTTTATGCCTGGTTATTTTTGTTGGAATTTTAATATTATTAAAAACTGTAGAGATGATTTTGAACCTTTGAATATGTTAGCTTTCTAGAGAGGATTTAATTTTCTACTGCAGGCAAGGAAATTGGGGCATTAGCAATCCAGATCACCATAATCCAATTAGGGCTTGAGATTATTCAAAAACTAAACTTCAGTTTCTGCAAGGGCTGGTCTACTTCTTGTATACCCTTAACCATATAGTGATATTAAACTCTCTGTGGTTTTGACCCAAAGATTGCAGTTTACTTGGCCCCCTTCTCTCTGAAGGGCACTAAAAACCAACTTTTGGCATTACAAACACATGAGCCTGTTGAAAATTCTGTTCGGCTCTTTATCATCAAGTGAAATAAGCAAATACCTCCAGGGTAAAACCAGTCCCAAATGCTCACTCTTCTTCATGCCTTCTTTCCCAGATCCTGGCCCTGGAATATCTCAGTGCCTTTCTTATAGATTTGAAAGGTCTTTAAAAAAGAATTTTTAAAGATTTGAACAGCTTTTCTAGTTGTCCTAAGTGGGAATATAGGGCTAAAGCAGATTGTACATCATTACCAGAAGTCTCCTCACTGATTTTTTAAAGCTCAAATCTCTCAATATTCTTTTAGATACCACTTATCTTTTAAAAGATTAATGGTGTCCATTTCTTCACCTCATACTCACAATTCGACTCACTCTCATCTTTTCCCTCAATGATCCACCAAAAAATCTAAGGCAAAAGTCATCAATGACCTCTATTTTGCTAAGTCAACATGATCCTTTTCAGCCATCTTCTCCTTCAACTTCTCAGCAACATTTGTCACTGTTGGTATCTCCCTCTTTTCCCTTTTTATACCTTACGAATTTTGAATCAAGCGTCTATGCTGCCTATTCAAAAATAAATAAATGCATTTTATAAAGAAATAGCCAAATTCCATGATTAGAAGATAATTCTTTCAGCTCAAAATTTTGAGCAATTTGAAATGCAAATACCTCAGGAAAGGTATAGCAGATCTATGTGCATTCTTGCTTACACTACTTCAACTTACTTGCTAAAGAGAGAAAAAGAGAAACAATTTTTAAAGTTCACTTCTGTCCACAATTTCTTTCACTGAAGAGTTGTCCTAGAATAAGGGTACAATGAGGATGAGAATTCCTCTCTTAGTTCCTATGTGTTTCTCCTTGAGTTAACTTATCACTCAAAGTTCAATCCTCATGTTTAAAAATACAACATACGCGCCCTGTAAAATATCCCTAAAATATAAGCAAACTACTTCATTTTGTCAACTCGCAGAACTGGTCTAAAACATGTAGGAAAAAAATATATCTGTGCTAGACTTTTCTGAAAGATATGTATCGATATGTATCTGTTTATATAGCAGATACTCTGTTATTCTTTAGGGTGCCAATGGTGATTTAAGGAATTTTTGCTCACTTTAACACCATACCCCACAATATATATATTACAATTCCACTATAAGTCATTATCAATTATTTATACGTTTAAGTCAACAAATGTATACTGAATGCTTACTATTTATTAGGAATTCTTTTGGTTCTAGAGACCCAGGAAGCACACAGATTTAGTACGAAGCTTGAGTGTAAAAGTTATAAACGAATGTGATCTGTGCTACAATGATAGTCTGCAGAGAACTTAGGAGGCAGATATACCCTTACTGATGACAGCATTTTGCTTCCCATTATACGGAAGCAGGTGACTGCCTTCAAACACCAAGAAAGCAGACACAGGTTGCCTTCTAAATTTGGGGAAACCCAGTGCTGCATTTCAACACCGTAAGAGCCACTGAAATGGGAGACTCAGAGTAGTACCTGGGCTCCGGAGACCTCCGACCACATGTCAAGGAGCTGCACTAAATACTCTCCTTGAGCTCTCCATCTATATGAGTCTACAGTAACCAATTTCCTGTTGGAACCCTCCAAGCAAGAAACAGGCCCAGCGGGAGGTCTGACCCACCACAGACGTCTCATGAGATATATATTTAACTGCCTTCTTTTCCTATATCCGGTAACCCCCAAATGGCTATCATTAAGATGCTTTTTACTGCCCCCTCTACCTATCCATCATCAAAAAGGGAACATTGGATGCTCCTGAAGACAGAGACAAAAGGTTTTTTAGGGCAGGGACTTCCGAAGGTAATTTCTGCCCTCACACCTTTATTGAGTGGGTCCCTGAGGCTGGGCAGATTTAAACAGACCCAAGTTAACTGGCTCACATTTTCTCTGTCCGTATATATCCTAATATTTGTACCCTACAAGGAGGTACAGAGAAGAACTAAATCTGTGGGAGGAAAAAGGGTAATTAAAGTTATGAGAGAAGAGTTTTCTTGGATGGGGGTTAAGAATAAATAAGAGTTCACAAGGCAGATTAAAGCTGGGAAGAACATTTTAGGCAAAAGAGTCATGGACAAAGGCATGGAAGAGTAGTATAAATGAAGACTACAAACAATTTTTTATTTTTTACATTTTCATTTATTTATATCTCTTGCCAACTTTCATCTTTTGGTTTATGACAAGGCTGTTTTTCTGCATTATTTTTATGAACAGCAGGTCCCATCATTGATTTGAAGCACTTCCATGTTATTCTTGATCCTTCTTGGGGAAGTAATTATTTTATCTGTCTATTAAGAACTTGTCATAAACCAACAGATTAGTAGTGTACCATTCATACTTTGGGCACCCATAAGGCCCCTCCTCCACCACAATTTGCTATTTCAATAATCTGTTCTAACACATGGCCTGCATATCTTATTGACTGGAGTCTCCTCAAATATCTGTCAAGGGGATAAGAATGTACTAGTGTATTGCTGTCAATGCTCTAGAAAAACAAATTATGTAATACAGCTTTTACTCTCAAGTTTATGGTCTCACTGGGAAGGCATGACAAAAATCCCAGCAAGGATTGAACAATTCAAGGCAGCATAAACACAAAGGCATACTTTTCTTGCTTTGCTGTTAAACAGCTTCATGTTGTCCTGTCCAAACTGGCTTGCAATGTGCCACAGATGACACTCATGATAATTTTTTTGCTTAAAAAAGTGTCACTAAGAAGAATATAGGTTAACATCTCCATAAAAAGGAACCTCAAGTTCTACTCTATCAATAATTCTACCACTTTGCCCAGCTGGAAAAGGAGGGTGACAGTTACCTACAGCCCTACACATTTGAAGATGAATTTCAAATGTATCAGGAAAATAAAGGAATCTCATCTGTCCCTGACTCGACTGGGCATGAAAAGTGAATTGCAGCAGCCCAGGGCCAAGAGAAAAAATATTTTAGAGGAAAAATGTCTAGGTAATGGGAGCAGATCTAGTTTCACAAAGTTCAGCTTGGTAAGCAGAATATAGTAATCTCTCAATCTGACAGGTAAGCAGGTTAAACCCAGAGAAGGAACTACTGTCCTCGCTCTGCAAAGATCTAGGTAAGCAGGCAGGTAAGCAGGAAGGTTCGGCTAGCAGATAAAGGACCTAGGCGCCGAAGTTTGGCTAAGTGACAAAACTCCAGGTTTTGGGTAGGGTGTGGTAAAAGTAAGTCCCAAATCATTCATTCATTCAAAAATATTTTTGGAGCCAATTCTGTACAGGGCTATGTACCAGGACCTGAAGTACTGCAGTGAACAAAACAAGCATTGATCCCTTCCCTTTAAGAAATGAATACTCATTAAGGGGAACAAAAGTAAGTAAAAAGACAAAATAAGTATAAATTGTCATTAGTGTTAAGAAAAACATCAAATAAGGCACTGAGGTAGAGAATGTGGTGGGAAAGGATCCTAATTTAGAACTGATGGTCAGGGCGTGTTCTCTGGGGCAGTGTCATTTAAGATGCAATGCAAAGGATGAGAAAGAGCTAGCCATGAGAAAGGACAGCATTCTAGACAGAGGTGCAGCATGTGCAAAGGCACCGAGGTAGGAAAGTAGATGGTGTGTGAAGAGATAAAATAAGATCAGTATAGGCGGGGCAGGCTGAAAATTGGAAAAGTGGTTTGGCTTGTTCAGCAGAGACTAGCTCATGAAGGGTCTTGTAAAGCACGGTAAGAAGCTTGGATTTTATTCCAAATTCATTGAATGGGTAGCCAATGAAGACTTTTATGGAATAAAAAGGATACAATGTAACCTATAATACGAGAGTATCACTTCAGCTGTTAGGAAGAGAAGTGATTAAAGGAGGGCAAGAAGAAAAGTGGGAAAACAAATTAGGAGAAAGATGGTGGGAGATTAGACCCAGTGAAATGGTGGAGATGGAGATAAAGGGATGAATTTAAGATATATTTTGGAGTTTGAATTGAGACCTTATTGCTGGATAGAAGGTAAGGACTTAGGGAGCTGGAGAATTAGGGATGACTTCCAGATTTCAAGCCAGAAAAACTAGAAAATTGTTACTATCAATTTCCATGTTGGAGAACACCAGAAGGATGAGAGAAATTTGAAGGGCAAAACAGATATGCTACCTTGAGATATGTGTAAGGCCTCCAACTAGAGATATGAAATAGATTTGTGAATCTGGAGCTAAGATAAGAGGTCTGGCTAATGCTATAAATGTTAGTGTTAGTCTAAAATGGTATGGACAAGACCACCATGGTGAGAGAAGTAAGAGGGGGAAATATATAGTTAAGGATCAATCTGTAAGGAATCCCATAAGGTAAAGCAGAGTTCTCAACCTGGCTTCACATTAGAATCACATAGGAATGCCTGTGAAATGGTTCTGCAGCCATCAGTGCCCTCTTTTGATAACACTCAGTCATTGCTGTCTGTGAATTCCTACAAATCCATTAAAGTCCCAACAAACTGCTCTAAAAAAATGAGGTTGGAGAAATGGCTATTGGATTTGGAAACATGAATGTTTATGATAACTTTTGCAAGGAGAATTTCAGTTCTCAGCTTTAGAGAATCTGGGGTTTGGGGAGGGTTATTAAGATCATCTTAATTACCAAACTTGGGCTGCAAGCTTGACTTAGTGCCAAGACTTCTAGGTAGTCCCGACAGCTCCTTAAACTCCCCAGTCCTCTCTGGGCTTGGGATTGGGATATGGAAGTTGGGGAGTAGACTCCAATAAGAGAAGGAAGACTACAAGGACCAGGAACTACAAGAGTCAACAGAAGAAAAAAACAAATACGCAAATTGGTATTAATGGTCAATATTTCATGAGAATGCAACTGAGGCACAGGTGAAACAATTATTCTATGCAAGATGGGATTTTTGGATCAATTCAACAAGTATTTCAAGCTCTGAATAGGTGCTAGGAGAGTAGGCTTGCCCTATTTAGCAAATAAATACGTAGGAGGTCTAGTTAAATTTGAATTTCACATAAACAAATATTTTTTCAGTATTTGGAACATGCGTAGACTAAATTTTTTTCTCTGTTTATCTGAAATTCAAAGTTAACTGAGCATCCTCTATTTTATTCAGCAATCCTTGACAAGAGGAATGGAAAGACAGATACTCTCCCTTTCCTCATAGATCTTAGTAAAGAAACATTATCAGTTTCATATGAATTTGAATTATTCCAGAGGTCCATGGCATGAAGGACTCTAATGGCAAAGAACCAAGGGAGTGGATCCTGAGATACTGGTGAGCAGGTGTGAGTCACCCAGCCAGTGAGGGACACTCACAGCCAGCCTCATCTCAAAGTGGCTTTGGCACTCCTTCTTTGTATTGACTATATATTCTTATTTTCTGTATTCTTTTTTTTTTTAACATCTTTATTGGAGTATAACTGTTTTACAATGGTGTGTTAGTTTCTGCTTTACAACAAAGTGAATCAGTTATACATATACATATGTTCCCATATCTCTTCCCTCTTGCGTCACCCTCCCTCCCACCCTCCCTATCCCACCCCTCCGGGTGGTCACAAAGCACAGGGAGATCACCTCTGTATTTTCTGTATTCTTGATGCTCTGGCACCTGAGGCCTCAATGAGTCGGGAGGGACCACCCCTCCCAGGGTTAGGTAATACCTCGAGATAGCCAACAGCTTACCAGGGTGCACACCTTTCATATGCAAACTATCCCATGCAAAGCACAAACCCCAACCACCTCCTTTAGGGCTCTCACAGTCAAGCCACTATCCACCTGCCCTAATTACCCTGGGGTCAGATACCAGATTACTAGAGACAGCCCCTCTGCACACAGCCCACTAAAATTATTCACACTAGGTAACCCTGAAGCTGCTTACACTGCCTTGCTTTTCATGGGAAACTGCTGCTCACAGTTTCTCCTTGCTCCTTCTGCCTCCTGACCAGCCCTGGTGCTTCCCAATGTAGCCCTTCATGGAGGGGTGTGCCCCCTCCTCTTGGGAACTGTGAGTGTCTTTTCAACCGTCCCCTGATCTGTTGCTCTCACAATACCTGAATAATAACAAAACCTACATTTTAAAACACTCTCCACTTAGGGGTGTTCAGAGAACTCCCCGTAGTGATTAAAAAATAGGGGGAAAAAATGTTTTCATTATTGTAGAAAACAGCCAAAAAGTTAGAAACTTTTAAACATCAGTTAAAGTTGGCAAAGCAGTTCCTTGGACTCTGAGGAGATACATAAAAAACAAAGGATTCTCAACGGAAACACGATTCCCCAAAAAATGAAGAATCTATAAAACCTGCTCCCGAGTGTGAATTTAGAGTTTTAGAAAGGTTTGCAGACTAAAAATTAAACTAAATAATAAAAAATAAGTAAATAAATGAATAAAAACTAAAAAAAAAAAAAAGGTTTACAGACATGGCCCCTCAAGAATACCAGTGGTCTTGTGGCTCCACAGCAATGTTTATTGGGACAGAAAGGTTCTATAACAGTCGATTTCCCACTCATGTGAAAATGTATGGCTAGATCCCAATCAATTTGGGGGAGTAACAAAATCTTTGTCTCCTCAACCAAGCATCCAGCTGAAATTTAAGACATAAAACCCCTGGCTCATGAAAGCACAGCAAAATCCAGCACCTTCACGAGAATAACAACATCTAACACTAGTCAAGTGTTTATCACCTAGCAGCTTTCTTACTTGGTGCTTTACATACTTTAACTCATCGAATCCTCTCAAGTACCTCTAATATAGGTATTATTATAGTTCACATTTTACAAACGGAGAAACTAAGATGCAGAAGGATCAAGTTATGTCCACAAGTTCACACAGCTAGTTCACACATTATTCAAAGCTGACTCTGATTGACATCAGACTATAAGCTTTCTTTCTAAAACTATTATCAGCCTTCTCTTTGAGACAGTTTGCCTTAAGGCTGTGGTTCTCAAAGTGTGGTCCCCAGATCAGCAACATCAGTATCCCCCTAGAACTTCTCAGAAATGCAAATTCTTCACCCCATCCTAATCCTACTGGATCAGAATCTCAGGGAATGGGGCCCTGCAATCTGCGCTTTAACAACTCTCCAGGTAACACTGACGCATGCTACAATTCTAGAACAGCTGCCTTAAGTGTGCTTAGCTCATATATTAAAAATGTCTAGACTTGTACCCTTATCTCATTGTTTCTGAGAACCTTTTTTTTTTTTTAACTGACTCGTATTCTGTTTAAGAGGGACTTTCTATGGAAATCTTAGGGATGGACGTCGAAAGGGAGTTACTATACTCTGTCTTCTAGAATGCTTGCTACTGAAGCTCAGTACCCATCAGTGCTCAAGGACCTTATATGGTGCCTACAGTTCAAGTCAACAAAATCTCACAAAGGGAATAAAACATCAACAGCAACAACATTCTACCGTCTTAATTGCAGAAAGCCATGAAATAGTCAAAAATTTTAAATCAACTGTTTGTTCTCTTAATCAGCTTGATTTCCCCCATTTAAGCCTACTCATTGCCACCGCTCTGACTTGACCCAAATATGTCTTTTTTCTCTCAAGACTTCGATCTCCCTGAGAACAAAAACCGTGACTTGTTACTCCATGTATCTTTGTATCAAAGACAGAGCCTGGCTCATAACTGGTGCTCGGTAAGTGACTCTCAAACGTAATTGCATCCTCCAACCTCCAGTTCACACAGATGTTCCACAGTCTGTTGTAAATCAAGCCACGGAATTAGCATTTTTTAAACCCACATTTACCTTTGGTTCCTTTCTGTCCCTGGGGAAAGAAGTTACTGTAGATTTCACAATGTAACAGGGGGAGGAGACTATTTCTTCACAGTAAAGTTCTGGCCAAAGATCTTGATTTATTGGGCACTAGGAGAATCTGATCACTACATATTTATAGCAGTAGCTAGAGATAAGTGCATTCAGGAAAGTGCTACTGAAATGCATTTCCTTCATTTCCTTGACAGCAAAGGGAAGCAATGAATGCTTTAAATCACAGAAAATATTTAGACTATGAAAGACAAATGGAAGTCACAACTTTCTCCACCTGCAGAAGAGACAAAATTTTACAAGGTTCACCAAGAGTTTGTGGGAAAATCTGACCCCTCTTCCTCTGCTTCTAGAAGAATCCATGAAGCCCCCATTTATTTACCAGGCTCTGGCAAGAAATTATCACTAAAGAGACGAATGTGATATCAAATGGATGGTCATTATTTAAAAACAGGTCTGTTCTTCATACTTCTCTCATTGTTCAAAGACAAAAGGTATTAAAAGAAACTAGCCATGTGTTAATTCTATTCCCCTTATTTCACTCCAATCTTTGAAACCACAAATATAGATGTTAAAATACAAGTTCATTTTGAATTCCATTTTTTATTTTTTTTGTTTTGTTTTTTGTGTGTGTGGTACGCGGGCCTCTCACTGTTGTGGCCTCTCCCATTGCGAAGCACAGGCTCTGGAAGCACAGGCTCAGTGGCCACGGCCCACGGGCCCAGCCGCTCTGCGGCATGTGGGATCTTCCCGGGCCGGGGCACGAACCCGTGTCCCCTGCATCGGCAGTCGGACTCGCAACCACTGCGCCACCAGGGAAGCCCCTGAATTCCATTTTTTAAATATTTTTATGACAAAAACTTCCAACAACGTAGGAGTATATAGGAAGAAAACCTTGGGTCTCATCACTCTGGTCTCCTAAACTCTTAGAATAACCACGATAAACAGTTCAGAATGTATTCTTCCATATTTTTTCTACACATGTACCTGTGTGTGCATGTATACATCATACACTGTACAAATATATGCACGCTTATTTTTCAGATGCTCCTATGCTTGTCATCTGTATGTTTTCTCTCACACATTTAAATCTGTCATAAAATTTCAAAACAAGAATTTTTATGTTGAACTTTTTTTCTCCAGCTTTATTAAGATATGATTGGCCTATGTTGTTTAAGTTTATGGTGTACAATGTGGTGGTGTGATACATACACAAATACTGCAAAATGATTAAGGTTAGTTAACATGTCAACTTACATAAATATCCTTGCCACACCAAAAAAATTAAGATCTACTCACTTAGCAACTTTCAAGTATATGATACGGTATTGTTAACTAGAGTTACCAAGATATACATTAGATCCCTAGAACTTATAACTGGTCACCAACATCTCCCCATTTCCCCCACCCTCCAGCCACTGGTAACCACCATTCTAATCTATTTCTATGAGTTTGGCTTTTTTAGATGCCACATACAAGGGATATCATACAATGTTAGTCATTCTTTGTCTGACTTATCTTACTTAGCCTAAAGCCCTCAAGGTCCATCCATGTTGTCACAAATGGCAGAATTTCCTTCTTTTTCATAGCTAAATAATATTCCATTATATATATGTGTGTATACCCATATACATACACACACATTTATGTTCCATTACATATATTCATAATATGTACATAAATATATATATTTAATTACTTAATATATAAATATACACACAAACATACACACACGTCTTTATTGCTCAAAAAATTTAACAACTAAGAATACTACTACTATATGATCTTGCAGTTCCATTTCAGGGTGGGTGTGTGTGTGTGCGTGTGTATATCTCCAAAGGAAAGGAAAACAGGAACCTCAAGAGATATCTGCACCCCCAAGTTCATTGCACCATTATTCTCAATAGCTAAGACATGGAAACAACTTATGAGTCTGTCAATGGATAAACAGATTAGTTTGTAGAAGTTTGTTTTTCATGTCAGCTCATGATGTTACATAAAGAACTCTGTTGGGATTTTTGTTGGGATTTGAAAGTTTACTTTGTATAGAATGAATATTTATATCTATATAGCATTCTTATCTGGAAGTGTGTCTGCTTTCGTTCAGGCCTTTTGTTGTTACAGCTGTTTTTCTGGCAAGTTACCATTTTCTTCATATAAGGTCTTATATTCTCCCTCCAGTTTATTCCAAGATATTTGAGCTTTTTTTCCCCCATTTTGAATCGGCGTTTTCTCCTGTTAATTGTTTAAAAATAAGAATGTTATCCTTTTACACATATTAATCTTATTGCTGGACACAGCCCTGAACTCCCTTTTATTAATTCTAATAATTTCCAATTGATTGTCCAGGATTTTCTTGGTAAACAATTAGCTGATATGTGAACATAGTTTTCTCTCATTACCTTTTTTCCCCGACTCAATACCTTGACTGGTACACCTCCAGAAAAATGTTGAAACTTTGCTTTATTTTTAACTTTAATTGGAATGTTTCTAATATTTCATTAATAAGTATGTTGCTGACTACAGGTTTCTTATATATTCTTTTCCATGTTAAGAAAACTTCCTTCTGCTATTAGATTACTGAGTGTTTGTTTTAATAGGAGTGGGTGTTAAATTTTAACAAATGCTTATTTATGTCTACTGAGATGATCTCGCAGCGGGGTAACACAGTGAATTCCGTCAAGAAGTTTCTTAATGGTGAACTTTCCTTGCTTTCCGGGGATATGTTTTCATTGGTTTCTGACTCAATGTAGATGTCAGTACAAGGCAGACTTGCAAAAAAGAGATCAGGAGAAAATTCTTCTCCCCACTTTGGGAAAAATGCATTCCTCAGGACACAATAAAGAATCAGAGTCTTCAGCTGCCTGACCTAAACATTTCTATTATACTAACACTCCCAGCTCCATGTCCCAGAGTAAAACTGAGTGACATAATAGGTCACGTGCCTAGTTTACCATTAACTGGTGTTATCTTGGGGAAACAAGGGGAAAAGTAAAGCCAGTGGAAAACTTAAACAAATCCTATCCAGGAAAAGAAACCATCCAACCTAGAACACTGCTTGCACAGCTGCCCTTGGTATTGCTACCAGTACATGTGAACTCCTACACCCAGGAACATTCTACCCCATCTTACTTCCAATGAAATCTCTTCTCAGCCCAACCTCCCAATGGACTTAGGTCAAATTCTAACTGTAAGAAATCAAAATACAAACTAGTTACAAAGCATGCTTTTAATTTCAAGATATGATAAGGTCAGAGAAATGGCAGCACAAAAATGACCCTAGTATACTTCTCAAAGCCAAGGAAATGAAACAAGCATGAGATAGAGAACCCTGGGATAGCTTAAGCTAAAGTTGCCATATTTAGCAAATGAAAACATGGGTTGATCAGTTAAATTTCAATTGCCCCATGCAATATTTGGGACATACTATTTGCACTGAAAAAAGTTCAGTGTTACTCATCTGAAATTCAAATTTAGCTTAGGGTCCTATATACCCTAGCTTGGGCTCCAAAATAATTTGCCTGTATTTCTATCCTGGTCCCACCACTTATTAGCCATGTGACCACTAAATGTTAGGAACCACTCTAAAACCAGTTTCCTCAATGTTAAAATGAGTTATTTTGAGGATTAAATGACTTGAAGCATGTAAAATGCTCAACACATCCCTCAGCACATAGAAAACAATAAATGGCAGATGAACCTTAGGATTTAAGTAATGGTTACACTCGGGAGTTCAGGGGTGTAAACAGTACTGGACTAGGGAGTTAGGAGACGTGTTTTATTTCTGACTGTGCTTCAAACTAGCTGTGTGCCCTTAAGCAAGTCCCTTAACCTCCCTAGTTCTCAATGTTCTTATCTACCAAATACGAAGGTTGAACTAAATGGTCTCTTCCCACTCTTAAAAGTCTGGTTCCTGGACCCCTATTGCTTATACTTTGGAGAAATACATCAAAATGTTGTCAATTTTCCTTAAATGAATTCTTTCCTTGGAGCAGTACATGATTAATATCTTCTGAATACTACTGAGAGTAAAAGTATGCCGAGTTGAGATTTTAGTCGCTTTTGCTTTGAGGAATACAGGTGCAATTGGCCATACTTATTCTCAGACAACAGTCCATGCGGTTTCACGGTTTCACCTCAAGTTATAAATCAACTCCTGGAGCCTGAGCCCAATCCAACACCCTGAATACAAGTTACACTATCTTCCGCTTTAGCACAATAAGCAATATGGTATCTTGTTTGTCACTGTACAATGGTTTATGGCAGACTGAAGAATAGGTGGTGGGGTTTCCAAATAGATAGATGCAATGTGTCTTTAAAACTAAATAAATACCACCCTCTAATTTCATTTTAATTTAACTGAGGATTAATTTGGGGGGTTTTTTTTTCTATAAGCTACTAAAAACTTTTGATTTTTTTATGCTGTAATTATTACTGTTATTCAATAAACCAAGAAGAAATGATTAGTCTATGAACTAATCATTAGTCTATGATTAGTCCTAAATGAACTGGAGATTCATTTAAGCCCATGTGCATTTGATTTTCAGAACTAAAAACCACATTCCCATATAATATGTCTACAGAGCAAGCTTAACACAGAAACAGACACACAATGTCTCAATCAGAAGCATTATTAAGGGCTTCCCTGGTGGCGCAGTGGTTGAGAATCCGCCTGCCAATGCACGGAACATGGGTTCGATCCCTGGTCCGGGAAGATCCCACATGCCGTGGAGCAACTAAGCCCGTGCTCCACAACTACTGAGCCTGCGCTCTAGAACCCATGAGCCACAACTACTGAGCCCACGTGCCACAACTACTGAAGCCTGCGTGCCTAGAGCCCATGCTCCGCAATGAGAAGCCCGCGCACTGCAACGAAGAGTAGCCCCCGCTCGCTGCAACTAGAGAAAACCCATGAGCAGCAGCAAAGACCCAACACAGCCAAAAATAAATTTAAAAAAAAATTTTTTTAAAAAGCATTAGTGAAAAGTTTATACTTTTGTGGGAGGGTTGGGGGAGATCATGTAATGTTAGCACAGGAAGAAAATTTGGTGATCTAGTTGACTCTTTTTTATAAGGAAACTGAGGTTCAGAAGAGTTAGATGAATACTGCTAGAACAAAAAGCAATAAGCCCATCTTTCCTCTGATGTTCTCTTTACTCTGAAATACTCTGATCAAAAGCATGTCCTCTAGTCAACAGCATTTAAGTAGTTAGTGAAAATGTGATAGATAAAAGTTTCTGCTGACCTACCCCAGAAATCCATGAACCCTGTGAGTAGTTGTTTTATGCTGGGCACTACTCTAGGCACTGGGATATTAATAATGAATAAGACAAGATCCTGCCCTTAAGATTTGTCTTCTTCCTGTTAACTGAAGAATTCGTAAGCCAAGCCATCTGTCCTTTTCATAATCACAACAATCCCATGACATGGATCCAAAGGGTACTATGGATATCTGGTACCACAGTTCATGAGAAACCATTGCAAACAATCTTCCGAAACATTATTTTAAATCCTATTCCTGAAATCCAAGTTTACTGTTTCAAGAGTTTCTCCTGAAATTATTATAATTTATGTTTCCAGCATTGTCCAGGTAGCATGGCATAGTATAAAGAAATATGGGTTCTACTCCCAGACCTGCCACTAACAAACTGGGTCATTTGGAATAAGCGACTAAACTTCTCTGGTTCCCTATTTCCCCATCTATAAAATGAGGAGCTTGATTGACAGGACCCAAAGTCTCCTCCAAGTCAAAAAACTTCTATCTAGGGTGCAATACATACAGTCAGCACAGGATGTTAAATGATAGAAAGTGATCAAGGGAGCTCGACTGGGGCTGAGAGTGAAACTAGCCAACCCCAAAACTCCAAGTCAGCATACTGGGGGCATGACACGTAATTCCTTCCAAGTCTCATCCCAGAAATTAGTCCAACAATGAAAGAATATTCTTAGGTGTAAGCAAGTGTGTCCACCTCATTCGAGATCCCAGAAGTAGCCAGGGCTTTATTAACTGACACAGTTGTCAGGTAGAAAACCACTCTTTTGGAAAAATTATGTATTCTACGTTACTTCTCACTTTAGCACCTAGCCAAGTGTGCTGAGCTACCGCCATATCATTCATCCACTCTTTGCAGTTGGGATTTCTGAGACTGTTCTCATAGTGTCAAAGATTTACTTTGACCTACTGGGGAAAAACACTGGCCCCAGACAGCAAACAAAACTACCCCATATTATAATAAATATACCATATCGGGAGGGACCTAGTTGCTAGAACATCTTTTTCTTTGCACTGTTATTCCAGGAAGCCATGCTATTTTCTCAGCTCTTACCTGGCCCATACCAGCTGATCCCTTGCATCCTACTTCAAGCCACCAGCAGGCTCATTGTGTCAATGTACTGCTGCCCCTGCAACACTGAGTCAGTCACACTTCAAGATGAGGAGGCTGGATTCCTTATTAGCTGTGTTCGGATGCAGGCTAGGAATCCCTGCTGATGGGGGCCAATTTTATATGCTTTATAATAAGTTTCATCCCAAAACATTAGTCTACACAGATAGGAAGCCACTGAAGTTGCTTGTACAAAAGAAAAAAAAAAAAAAAAACACCACTCTGAAGTTATAAAAGTGCTATACAAATGCCAAATGAATTCACTGCCGTAAGACTTCTGGTCGCCTTTACTAGTTATTGGGCTCTAAGGCAGGGGAACTAGACAAGCATTGGCTTGGAGGTCAGGGAACCTGAGTCAAGTCCAGCCCTGGAAGGAAGTAGCTTTGTGACTCTGGGTGAGTAATTTCACCTCTTGAGTCTCAGTTTCACTGTTTGTTAACAGTTGGGCTATGTATGCTCAAAGACTCCCCACCTCCACCACTGGCCCCTGTGCTGATGTCTTATGAGACCATATTTTTTTCTCTCGGTTGCCTGCCAGTAAATTACCTGCTTGGGAAGATGTATTAACTATTAGGCCACTAGGGTACGGCTTAACACATCCCTGATGCAATAAATCAATAGTCCTCTTTTCCCTTTGCATTAAACTTGTGTTATTTTGTTTGGTTTTGGTTTTTGTTGTGTTTGTTTTTGTTTTTGTTTACATCACTCTGGCCATGGAGGATTATGAAAGAGCAGGTGCCTCCAGGGTTAAAAGCAGGGTTAATCCTGGAGCTGGGACCTCTAACATTGGCTCTCTCATCGGTTTTCCAGGTGAACTGGAATCACTGTTCTGAAACTTATTCATTTGTAAAGTGAGAAATGAGGGTTCCTGTGAAGTCGTAGCACCTAAAACCCAAATGGGGGACAGTAAGATGTGGTGGTTGGGGAACTATACTCAGAGCTGCCCTCTCCCATTCATTCATTCACTCATTCATTCCCCTATACCCAGGACTTTCTGGAACCTAGTGCAAAGTGAAAATGCCAGGTCCCTTGTTTAAAAAAAAGGTGGGGGGGATATTATTAAAAGTTCTGGAATAAACGGTATTTTGTGTTCCACAATCTCTCTTGATCTGCTGTGGGATTTTTTGTTATTTAATGTTGTGCTCCCTCAGGCAGGGGAATACTTTCAGGGAATTCAAACCCTCACAGGTGTTATGGTGACTTGGAACATGTGCAGCCCCTGGCTGTCAGTTTCCCCTTCCACCAGAGCAGGATGGAGATGTGATGTGTTAGCACTGGTCTCAGAAGTCAAGCCAGGCATTTCTCCTTCCCAGGACCTGCTACCTCAATCCCTGGTAGGTGGGCATGGCTAGAATACACTGGGAATCTGGACCAAGTATGGTCAAGAGGCTCCCCTCGACCAGGTAACCTGCAAAATGCACTGTGGTGCTGCCAGCCCAGGGCAGGGATGACCACCAGCCTGCTCTGCTCCAAGATGTGGTGGGACATGTGCATCTACCTCAATCCTTTGGGCACCAACACCAAGGCCCCCACTGGGGCAGAGAGAGACAGCGGTCACCGGCTAGAGGAAGGAAGTGGAGAAGGAGACAAGGCAGGGCCTTGTGAGCCAGGAGCAGGGGAACAGGTGATCAAGATTCCCTTCTAGGGCTTCCCTGGTGGCACAGTGGTTGAGAGTCCGCCTGCCAATGCAGGGGACCAGGAGCAGGGGAACAGGTGATCAAGATTCCCTTCTAGGGCTTCCCTGGTGGCACAGTGGTTGAGAGTCCGCCTGCCGATGCAGGGGACACGGGTTCGTGCCCCGGTCCGGGAAGATCCCACACGCCACGGAGCGGGTGGGCCCGTGAGCCATAGCAGCTGAGCCTGCGCGTCTGGAGCCTGAGCTCCGCAAAAAAAAAAAAAAAAAAAAAAAAAAAAAAAAGGTTCCCTTCTAGGGAGGCTGTAGGAGGCAAGACCAACAGTAAGCCACCTCCAAGCCCCTAGCAAACGCTCAATTGTCCCATCAACCTCACTTCCCAAACACAAATTCAAAGATAAGATTACTAAGCATATCTAGACCACTGACCACAGAGCATCAAACTCCAAGCACTTCTGCACTGCTTTTAAGTCTAGGAAATGGATCCTACTCATGACTGGAGAGCCCAGATTCTCTCATATCCCCTTGCCTTTGCATACACTGGGCCCTCTGTCTTTCATGAAGTCCCTTCCTGCCTAGTGGGCCTGACAAACTCCCAATCATCCTTCAAAACCCATGAAGGCATCACCTCTCCTGTGAAGTGTTTTCTGCCTGCTCCACCCTAAGAAACTGATTATACTCTCTGTTGTATCCCCCATTATCTCAGGCATACTTCTAATAACATATTATCAAACTTCATCTGCATTCATTTATTTCAGTCTGCCCTTCCCATGAGCCTATAAGGAATTTGAAGGCAAGGCCTATAGTTTATTCATTTTTATATCCCAAAGCATAGTACTCCACTCTCTGTCCTTTGCAGCAATAGGGTCCTTTGATGGTTTGATCACTGCTCATCTTGGGGGCCTTTGCAGAGCATCTGTGGCCAATGAGCTTGGGATTCCTTCTCTTGGCTTCTTTAGGCCTCGCAAGTCCTTTGTGCTAAACTGGCCCTCCTACAGCTCTCACTAGCACAGCACATCCCTCTGAGGTCTGCATGTGACTCCCACTGGATTTCCAATCCAAGGAGTTATCCTGCAGCCCTCGGTTTCTGCCTCATCAGGCTTGGAATACCCATTCTGATAGTTCAGCCTGCTAGCATATCAGCCACCATGCATGTACTTCCACAAGGCACAGGGGAGTTTCTGGACATTTCCATGCCACACACAGGAGCCAAAACAGACTCCAAAAAGCTAAGTCAGACCAAGGCCACCACAAAGCACAACTCTAGGAGACAAAGCATTTCCATCAAAGTCTAAGTACATGGTGGCCTGTGGAACTGTGCAGTGCGCAACCTGCACAGCTGTATGTAGTGACCCAGACTCTGGTCTTCCTCTGCCTGATCCCACCACAGTGACGATTTTTTTGTGATACAGAGGGCTTCCTACAGTTAAGTCAGCTTCCTACAAGTCTCCTCCTTTCCATTTTCCTCTCAAAGTATGTAACATGTCCCTTCTTCAGGATTTTGACCTAGATTGCTAATGAGGCAATAATCATAGAGTCATAACCCAAGTGATTAAATGCCGTTCTGCTTCTGCCTCCTTCTGTCTACCTTCTCCACAAACCAGCAAAGAAGAAGGGACAAGCTTTTTATTTCTTCCAATGTGCCTGCACTCCCCTGCTACCTTGCATCCTATTTCTTCATGGAGACACTACGCCTTAAAGAGGTGGCTTTTCTACATTACAAAGGAAAGCTATGATCATCAGGCTTAGATCTTATTCTGAGGGTAAGGAAATTGAGGAATTCCTTCTCTAATGTTGCCTCATTTAAGCATATTGTTTTGCTCTGGACTAATAAAATCTTACTCTGCATGTCAAAAACTGACTGTGGGAAGGTACCCTAAGGCATAAGGGTGAGCAGTACACTATGGCCTGCCTTCCAGGGTTCTTATAATTGTACTACCTTGTAGGGCTATTGTGAGGACAGAATTAACACAGATAAAACACAGAACAGTACCTCGCAACTGCTATGCACTATAAAAGTGGTGGCTGCTACCTCAGACTTTGATTACGCTTTGCATTATTACGCTTCGCAGACATCATAGTTTTTACAAATGGAAGGTTTGTGGCAACCCTGCGCTGCCAGATGATAGGTAACATTTTTTAGCAATAAACTATTTTTTAATTAAGGTATATAGATTTTTTTAGACATAATGCTATCACATAATTAATAGACTGTAGTATAGTGTAAACATAACTTTTACATGCAGTGGGAAACCAAAAAAATTGTGTAACTCGCTTTATTGTGATTCTTGCTTTATTGCTGTGGTCTGGAACCAAACCTATAATATCCCTGAAATATGCCTGCATCGGCTTTTTCTTCTCTTTGCGTCTCTGCTATAACTTCCCTATCATCTGAGGCAAATGAATGCCTCTGGCACAACAGAGGGAAGCCATGCCCAAAACAATGCAAAAGAGAATTGGATATTTCAAATAGTATCTCTCTGTTACACGCATTTCATTTAACATTCAAAAGTTAAAAATCAGTGGTGGACATCACCCTGATACCAAAACCAGACAAAGACGTCACAAAGAAAGAAAACTACAGGCCAATATCACTGATGAACATAGATGCAAAAATCCTCAACAAAATACTAGCAAACAGAATCCAACAGCACATTAAAAGGATCATACACCATGATCAAGTGGGGTTTATCCCAGGAATGCAAGGATTCTTCAATATACGCAAATCAATCAACGTGATACACCATATCAACAAACTGAAGGAGAAAAACCATATGATCATCTCAATAGATGCAGAGAAAGCTTTTGACAAAATTCAACACCCATTTATGATAAAAACCCTGCAAAAAGTAGGCATAGAGGGAACTTTCCTCAACATAATAAAGGCCATATATGACAAACCCACAGCCAGCATTGTTCCCAATGGTGAAAAACTGAAACCATTTCCACTAAGATCAGGAACAAGACAAGGTTGCCCACTCTCACCACTCTTATTCAACATAGTTTTGGAAGTTCTAGCCACAGCAATCAGAGAAGAAAAAGAAATAAAAGGAATCCAAATAGGAAAAGAAGAAGTAAAGCTGTCACTATTTGCAGATGACATGATATTATACATAGAGAATCCTAAGGATGCTACCAGAAAACTACTAGAGCTAATCAATGAATTTGGCAAAGTAGCAGGATACAAAATTAATGCACAGAAATCTCTGGCATTCTTATACACTAATGATGAAAAATCTGAGAGTGAAATTAAGAAAACACTCCCATTTACCATTGCAACAAAAAGAATAAAATATCTAGGAATAAACCTACCTAAGGAGACAAAAAACTTGTATGCAGAAAACTATAAGACACTGATGAAAGAAATTAAAGATGATACAAATAGGTGGAGAAATATACCATGTTCTTGGATTGGAAGAATCAACATTGTGAAAATGACTCTACTACCCAAAGCAATCTACAGATTCAATGCAATCCCTATCAAACTACCACTAGCATTTTTTACAGAACTAGAAAAAAAAATTTCACAATTTGTATGGAAACACAAAAGACCCCAAATAGCAAAAGCAATCT
>NC_041222.1:44284553-44316570 GCF_002837175.3 Physeter macrocephalus | reverse complement strand
GAGAGGGTGGGATAGGGAGGGTGGGAGGGAGGGAGACGCAAGAGGGAAGAGATATGGGAACATATGTATATGTATAACTGATTCACTTTGTTGTAAAGGAGAAACTAACACACTATTGTAAAACAGTTATACTCCAATAAAGATGTTAAAAAAAAAAAAAACCAGTGGTGGAGCTGCCTGATGGAATAGTTGAGAACACAGGCATCTAATTTGTAGCAACATGGATGGACCCACAGATTACCATACTAGGTGAAGTAAGCCAGAGAGAGAAAGACAAGTATGATATGATACCAATTATATGTGGAATCTAAAAAAAGAGACACAAATGAACTTATTTACAAAACAGAAATAGACTCTCAGCCTTGGAAGACAAACCTATGGTTACCAAAGGGAAAAGGTGGGAGGGGGAGGGATAAATTGGGAGTTTGGGATTGACATATATACACTACTATATTTAAAATAGATAACCAGCAAGTATCTATTGTACAGCACAGGGAGCTTTGCTCAATACTCTGTAATAACCTAAATGGGAAAAGAATTTGAAAAAGAATAGATACATGTATATGTATAACTGAATCACTGCTGTTCACCTGAAACTAACACAACATTGTTAATCAACTATACTCCAACATAAAAGTTAACAAAAATATGATTGTCAAAACTCTCTTCCTTTCCTTTCCCTTCCCTCCTCCTCAGTTTCTCCCCCCTTCTATCTCTCTTGTTCTCTCTCTCTCTCCATCAAGAGCCTACTCCACTGACAGTCTTTGACAGTCTTTATCAGTCTGGCAGAGACACTGCCAAAAAAAAAAAAAAAAAAAAAAGAACACAGCTATTCTGAGAATTAAACGAGATTATACATACTGTGAATCCCCATTATCGCAGATCCCGTATTTGCGAATTCTCCTGCTCTAGAATCCGTAACCCAAAAGTCAATACTTATGGCACTTCCACGGTCATTTACGCACATTTACAGAGCGATGAAAACTAGGAGCCACCGCAAGCACACAGACCCAGCTGAGGCCAAACAAGGCTACGTGCTGCCTTCTTATTCCAGCTCTCATACTGAAAACAAGTGTCTATTCAGTTACTTAGTGCCAGGCTTGTCTCATTTTTGTTTGTGATTTTGCTGTTTAAAATGGGCACACACACCCCCACCCCGAACCATAGCACTGCAGTGCTATCTCGTGTATTCCTAAGTTCAGTAAGGCCACAATGTGCCTTACACAGAAATGCATGTTAGACAAGCATCATTCAGCCATGAGTTATGGTGCCATTGGCTGTGAGTTCAATGTTGATAAACCAACTATATATATTAAATAAGGGGTCTTTAAACAGAAACAGAAAACAGGGTGTATGTTGATTGGTTGGTGAAAGTATTTTGACTAGACACTCACAGGAACCCAACCCTCTGGCAACAATGCTTTACTATTTGCTAATTCAGTGCTCTCAGCAACTTTATAGAACTGCCATGAAAAATGAGAATCAACTACATATCCATAATGTACGGATACATACACGTATATGGATATGGATATACATTGTACAGTTGGCCCTTAAACAACATTGGGGTTAAGGGCATGCACCATTTACATAGTTGAAAATCCACGTATAACTTAACAGCCAGACCTCTGTATATGGGGTTCTGCAACTGCAGATTCATCCAACCACAGATCAAGTAGTACTGTAGTACATATTTAGTGGAAAAAAAAAAAAAAAAAAGTTCACATGAAACTGGATTTCAAACCCATGCAGTTCAAACCAATGTTGTTCAAGGGTCCACTGTATGTAAGTATATGTACATATGTGTATACAAATATCTGGCAAGTAAAAGGTAGTCAACATATGATCAATATCATTAACCCCATTTAAAGATTAAAAAAAATAAGCTTTATAATGTTAGATCCCTTATCCTAGACTGTCCAGGTACCCATTGTAATACCTGTTCTACTTCTCTGTTGCTGCATAACAAACCTCCCCACACTTAGTGGCATGAAACCCCCACCACTGTATTTCGCTCATGGATTCAGCAGGTCACAACCTCTGACAGGACACATGGGGGATGACTCGTCTCTACTTCATGATGTCTGGTTTCTTCCATTTCCACAAAGATATAAAGGACTGGTAAAGAGGAAAAATAGTCTGGTACGGGTCATTGTGTGAAGATTTTTATCTAGGCCCAGATTTTTCCATGTGATGCAGATCACGCTGTGAAACATAATACAAAGGACAGATTTCAATAACAACAAGGGTAAATGTGGTTCTGAATGAAAGTACAGACATCTCTATAGAGACATGTTGCTATTTCTTTAATTTCGAGATTGCCTGTTGTAATCCTTCCTTATAAAGAGACGGTAGCAAGTTGGGACATTCATGCCCCCAGAAACACTCACTTTGAAACACAGATGCAAATGGATTACCTTCCCACAAAGCCCAAGGTAAAATACAACTTATGCCAGGTGATGGATTAGAATATTCCAGCATGGGTTTATGTTGTCAACCCCTATCAATACAGCACCAATCAGAAGAGATTAGTCTGGCATTGTCGAGATTCTTGTCCAACAACTGTAGTTTAGAATTTAAAAGTGTGCTGTCTCGCTTTATATCAACATCACTGTAAAGTAACATTGAATAGAGAATAAATTGTATGCAGAGAATAATTTTTTGACATGCAAGTTTAACTATAACAAAGGAAACCTTTTAAGATGTCACTGCATTCAGATAAGAAAACACCTCTTTTATCAACTGTGACCATGTGCATGTGGATGTTTAAGAATTCGAAAACCTCCTGGTAAAGTTTCTAATTTTTTAAAAAACGACATTAACTCAGTGAAGGAGAGAAAATTCACCGTTCACCAACTTAATATACATGTGCTTTACAATATTTGATACTTTGATTCATGTTCTTCCTTAGCCTCACCTTCACAAAGAGCCAGTAAAATATGTACCTGTACCAACAGAAATTGGTTACCTTACACCTAGAAGTTCCTTAATCCCTTGGAGCTTCAGAAATTGTACTCTGGCTCCTGAAGAGGCAGATCTGGGTCATTTCACAAACTTCTGTCCAGACGTAACACAAAAAAGTATCTCCTTATTCTAGCTACAGACAAGGAGACACTTCCCTTAGCTGCCAGAATCTTGACCAAAAAAAGTCAGCCTTGCAGTTTTCATCTGACCCAACACTATTTAGTATTAAAAACTTTTACAGCTCCCATTTGCCCACAGGAGAAGATCTAACCTCCTTAACATGTTCTAGAAGGCCCCTTCTGATCCAGCCCTGCTTCACCTCTCACTGCTCCTCATCCCCGTTCCAACCAGGAAGACTGAATTCCAGCCACAATGAGCTGCTTGTTCTCCAAACATGCCCACGGCTTTGGGGCCATCTCACTCTTGTTGTTCTCTTTGCCTAGAATTCCCTTCCTCTACTTCTCCAGCAAAAAGATGACCTCCTCTGTAATGACTTCCCTTTCTAGTTCTTACACACTGTATACACATATATATATATATACATACATACACACACACACACACACACACACACACACACACACACACACACACCCCTCTCAGGCAGTTCACTAGAGTGTCCCCCTCAGGGTCACCAAAGCTCTTAGCTCAAATCTCCAATACAAGTATTGGTCACACTGTCGTAAGGATTTTTCTGTGCCTCTCTGGAAATAGTTTATCTTTAACCCCCAGCACCTAGTAAAGCACCACTCAACCGTTCACTGAAAAACATTTACTGAGCATCTGTAATATCTCCTACCCAGTTCCCTAGAGTCATCCTGAGGGTGACGGGGTCTACAGTGATCACATGCATCTCCTCTTCTTAACAATGTTGGGAGGGAACATCTGCTTAAAATCAACAACACAAGCAATCTTGCAAAGTTTCAGAGCTGAAAAGAATATTAGGAATCACCCAGTGCTGTTCAACTCTCATCTATAAAGATAAGGAAACTGGGGCCCGCAGAGAGGAAGCAACATTCTGATGATCGATACAGTGAACCAGCCGCAGTTCTGAGGCTACGACACAAGTCCCCTGACTCCTACCAGGTTCAGTGGTTTCCCCCCCCACCAACCACTCCACCATGATACCCCCTCCCAATAGTTTTGAGCCACTTCTAAATATCACATCTGCCCTTACAGGATGAAAATACAAGATTTAAAAGAGTGTGCCTCCAATTCTTCAGTCACTGCCAAGAAGGACAAAGAATAATACACTTATCAATTAGGGTTACCAGCTGTATGAAACAGGAACAAACCCTGGCTCATCATTTGAGCAGAAAAGGAATTAATTGAGACAGAGGGAATTTCAGAGAACTCCCAGGAAAGCTGAAGAATCAGGCTCAGAAAGCAGGTAGAAACCAGGGAGACTGGGAAGCCAGAAAGGAGCCCAAAAAAATCACACCATAAGAACACTGGGGTGGGGGGGCCGGGTGGGGGAGCGGAGAGCACCGGGGAAGGACCCTGCTGCCAGCACCAGCCACTGCCCAGTGCAGCTGACTTCACTGCTGCTGTTGCCCTGGATGCTGGATGTTGCTCCAGCCACCACTGCTTCCATGGTAAGTTCTCCACTGTCCCTCCATCTCTACATCATTTGTTCTAGATTTAAAGTCTGGGTGGAATGTCTTATTGGCCAAGCCTGGGTATACTTGTTAAGTCACATACCCAGGCCTTATGGCCAGAAGGAGAGGCGCTCATGGTACCAGTTGCTGCCTACAGATGATGCCCCAACTCAGTGGCTTTAAAACATCTTCTCTCTTCCGACTCTGGGGGTTGACTGGTCTCAGCAAGGCACTTCTCACTCGGGGCCTCACTGTGTCCTGTAATCAGACGCCAGTTAGAGCTGCCGTCACCTGAAGGGTGGACTGGATGGACATCTAGAGTGGCCGCCTCACATGCTGGCAGGTGACCCTGCCTATCAACCAGAATAACTACGGGTGCCGTCTTCATGCAGCCTGGGCTTCTCACAGCATGATAGCTGGGTTCTCAGAGGAAGCATCCCAAAAGCAAGTTTTCCAAGAGAGGTAAGGCCTGTCATGATAGCCTTTGATGTCACACAGTATAATTTCTACCATATTCTACTGGTTTCAAGCAAGCCATGTGTCCAGCCCTCTAGGTTCAAAGGGAGGGAACCAAATGAGGGTGGGAAGGCTGGGAGGCCTGGCTCACTGGCACTCATTTTTGGAGAACAGCTACCACACACAGCAAAGCAAGGTCTGGCACTGACAGCTTTTTTTTAATTGGGGTGGGGGAAGAGTGGTGACAGCACACAGGAATGTGCAGTGCTGGATAACCAAAAACATTGAAAAGCCATTTCATGTTATAATAAGTATAGCTCCACGTGGGCATAGGGGTTCCAATACATTTGTTAAAAGATCAGCCACAGAAAGTTAAAGTACTATCACAGGGCTTCCCCGGTGGCGCAGTGGTTGGGAGTCCGCCTGCCGATGCAGGGGACACGAGTTCGTGGCCCGGTCCGGGAGGATCCCACATGCCGCGGAGCGGCTGGGCCCGTGAGCCATGGCCGCTGAGCCTGCGCTCCGCAATGGGAGAGGCCACAACAGTGAGAGGCCCACGTACCGCAAAAAATAAAAAATAAAAAGTACTATCACAGATAAGTACTTTAGGTCATTTTGAGTAGGAATGGGAAAAGCCATCTGCAGCCCACACACACTTGCTGCCTCCTGTGTGTTATCTACTTCCCAGCGCCAAGGACTCCCCCCACCTCAAGGATCAGGACTCTGCACAACTGCCCCCATTTGCTCCAAGCAAATCCAGCCCTCTCAGAAGTCCTACTGCATTTTCATCTGCTGGTTCTGGGGAGTTTGAAATTATGATCAGGAAAGACTGTCTCATCTATACACGGAAGGGAAAGAAGACATAACGGGAGGGGGAAAGAAGAAAAATAGAAAAGAGGCAAAAGAATTTAAAAGCTTGGCTTGAAAAGAAAGTAAGCCAAGAAAAATCTAGTCGTCCTTGTGCCTGTCCCAACTAGAGTTTAAATTTTCTTGAATTTTCATTTCCATTTAGAGCCAAAACTAACAGGCTCTTGATAAAGTGATGGAAACATCAATGTAACTTTCTTGGAAGAGTATACAACTTTCATAAAAGTCATCGGGGTGGTATCTGGAAGAAGCGATGTGAAAAAAAGCTGTGTATCCCTGTCACTTGGCATTTTTCCCCTACTCTGTTGCCCACTGTGAGAGAATTTCCTAGCCAGAGTGAAGCTACACTTCCACTTCTCTGGTGATGTGTCTACAGCCGTTCGTTCAAAGAGCATTTATGTGATGAGAGCATTCTGGGTTCCCAGCACTGTTCCAGGTGCTGGAGGCAAAGGCTGCCAAGTCAAAAGCTCTTGACAGATTTGCTAGAGAAGGGATAGCTGTTCCAGTGACATTCCTAATAAAGATTCCTAAAGTGTTTACACAAACGAATGAAAGGTAATACACCAAAATGCCAACAACAGCTATTTAGGATGGCAAAATTATTCATGATAATACCTTTATTTGTGTTCGATTTTTCTGAAGTAAATTCTATCTGAAAAGATACTTTATGGGTTGAATTGTGTCCTCTGAAAAGATTTTGAAGACCTAACCCCCAATACCTATAAATGTGACCTTACTTGATAATAGCGTCTTTGCAGATAATCAAGTTAAGATGAGGTCATTACGATGGGCTCCAAGCCAATATGACTTTGTCCTTATAAAAAGGGGAAATTTGAACACAGATAGGCATACAGAGAAGACAGGGAGAATAAGAAATGCCTGAGGATGCCGGAAGCCAGGAGAAGGGCATGGTACAGATTCTCCCTCACAGCCCTAAGAAGCAACCCTACCTATATTTTGATTTCGGACTCCTAGCCTCCAGAGCTGTGAAATAAATTTGTTGTTCCAAGCCACCCAGTTTTTTACGGCACCCTAGGAAACTGTTATAACTTCCATGATTAAAATTTTTAAATCTTGGTAAAGATGAGGTTTTCTTTACTTATTCAACAAATAGCTATTAAAAAGGCATTTTGAGAAAACAATGTTTATTACAGCTGGAGATTAGAGAAAGAAAGGGAATACGTGCAGGGAAAGAGGAAGACCAGAAAGTCTTATAGTGTGTATTAGGAGTGTTTTGAAGGCAGAAGAAAACAATTTAGAGGTTATAAGAAGAAGTATGACTTCATTAGATTTGTGTATCAGAAAATCCATTCAGTGTGCAGGATGAATAGATTCAACAGAAACAAGACTACAGTCAGGAAGGCCAGTTAGGAGACTATTAAAATGAACTAGGCCATCCATGATGATGGCCTAGATAGGATGGAACCAAAGGAAATGAGAAGTAGATAACCCTGAAATATATTTAGGAGGTTTAATTAATAAAACTCAGTGACTGACAGGTCATGAGGGTGAGAGGGAGTTAAAAATTATATTCAAACTTCTGGGTTTTGCAGTCGGTTGGGTAGCAAACCTGCCTTGTATGCTCTCTGATTCAATGCATGTCAAGAGATCATCACTATTGCCTGACTCAACCTATCACTCACACCATCAAGGTCCAAGTTTCCCTCTCTGGAATGCTCTAGTGAACCTCATTTTTCACTGTCCCTAATAAAAACCAGTATCACAGTCCAGGACCACGTTCAGCCTACCTGCCATAACACACTGCAACATTTACGGTACAGATGCTAGAGCCAGAACTCTGAGCTTTGAGACCTGGCTCTGCCACTGTAGGACTTTGGGCAAGTTACCCAACCTCTTTGTGCCTCAGTTCTCTCCACTATAAAATGATGATGATAATCGTATCCACCTCAGCAATTATGTTAGTAAACGAGTGCTTTGAACAATGCCTGACTCACACATAATATGCACTAAATAAAATTAGTCATTTTGATTAAATTGATGACACTATTACTTACATAAACCCAAAGTTCCCAAACGCTGATCTGTGACAAAGTTTCAGCCTGCTGCAAAATTGTTAGTTTAACATTTCCAACTATCTTTCATTTGGGAAGGATTATCCTGTCTCTGGGATTATAGTCTTCCTAATTGGTCAAGGGAGGGGTGGTAAAAATAACCTTTCCTCTAAAAAATGATGATGATAGTAAATGATAGTTGGTTGGATATATTTTTTGATGTCCATACTTACAATGTAAAAGTGGGCAGCCCTAGGTCAATCACCGAAATAAATTTGAAATCCTAAAATAAATCCCAAAATAGATCTATGAAACCCAAAAGCTTAAGAATCCCTGATGAAGATAATAATAGCACAAGAAAGTGAATGTCACCAAAGCTGTATTGTAGCAAGGAAATGATACCAGATGGTAACTCAAATTGCGAAAAAGAAGTGAAGAAAACCAGAAAGAATTTTTTAAAAAGTTATAACAAACTCATATATATATATTTGTTCTCCTCTCAGTTTTAAAAGACATAAGTTTAAAATAATAATTTTAACAGCATATCATTGAGTTTTTAATATACACAGAAAAATACATATAACAATAGCATTAGAGAAAGAAAGAATGAAACTGTATTAGGAATAAAGTTTCTGTATTTTACTGGAATTTAGTATAAAGTAGATTTAGATAGCTTAATATGTATATAGTAAGCCATAGAGCCCCAAATAGAAAAACAATTTTTAAAAACTGTAATTAAAAAATTAAATGAATTACAATGTTACACTAGAAAAAAATCAACTTAATACAAAAGAAGTAAAGCATGAAGAACAAAGAACATCATGCACTTAGAAAACAAAAGGAAAACAGCAGGTGTAAATCAAACCATGTTTTAATAACATTAAATGGAATTGCATTAAACAATAAAATCAGAAGGCAGAAAATACCAGATTGGATTGTTTTTTTAAGAATTAAGATCCAACTATATGATGTCTACAGGAGACACACTTTACTTTCAAAGATACAAATAGGACAAAAGTTAAATGATGGAAAAAGATACCATGCTAACAGAAACCATAAGAGGATTGAAGTAGACATACTATTACCAGACAAAAACTTTAAAATTTTACAAGAGATATAGAACATTTCATAATGCTAACAGTTAATCCACAAGGAAGATATAACAAACATATTCACCTAACAGAGACCCAAAAGTACATGAAGCAAAAAAGAGAAATGAAGGGAGAAATAGACATTAAGAGTTGGAGTTTAATACTCCACTTTTAACAATAAATAGAACAAGTAATCAGAAGATCGATGTGGAATTCGACTTCAAAGTCATTAGAAAGCAACTAGACCAACATCTAGAGACATCCACAGCACTACACCCGACCACTGCAGGATATGTATTATTCTCAAGTGTACCTGAAACATGTGCTAATCTGTAAAACAATCCTCAATAAATTTAAAAGGATTAAAGTCATACGAAGTATCTCCTCCAGCCACAATGGAATTAGAAATCAACAAAAAGCTTGAAAAATTCACAAATGTGGAAATTAAACAATACACTCCTAAATCACCAATGGTTCAAAGAAGAAATCACAAAGAAAATTATAAAGTATTGAGATGAACAAAAAAAAACAACATACCAAATTTTATTGAACTCTACCAGTGCTTAGAAGGAAATATGTAGCTGAATAGACGATAACTGAAAAAGAAAAGATCTCAAATCAACACAAACCTTCCACCTCAAGAAACCGGAAATAGTGCAAATAAACCCAAATCCAGCAGAATGAATAAGAAAAGTTAGCATAGAAATGAATAAAAAATTTTTAATAGAGAAA
Source organism: Physeter macrocephalus (assembly GCF_002837175.3). Taxonomy (NCBI): domain Eukaryota; kingdom Metazoa; phylum Chordata; class Mammalia; order Artiodactyla; family Physeteridae; genus Physeter; species Physeter macrocephalus. Next base: position 44,306,850 of record NC_041222.1, on the reverse strand, counting down.
AAAAATTAATGACACTAAAAGTTGGGTTTTGAAAAAACAGAATTTACATACCTTTAACTAGACTGACCATGATAAAAATGAAGACTTAAGTTACTAAAATGAGAAATTAAAGAGGTAAGACCATTACCAGCAGAATAAATAAATATTAATAATAAATGAATAAATTTACTCTGAATGCTTTCCCCCTAAGATTACAGACCAAACAAAAATGGCAAACAACTTCTATTCAACACTGTACTGGAGATTCTAACCAGGGCAATTAGTCAATAAAGTGAAGTAAAAGGCATCCATATTGGAAAGGAAGAAATAAAACTATTCACAAAGAACATAATATTGTCTATGGAAAAATCCTACCTAATCTGCTAAAAAGCCTTTAGAACTAACGAATGAGTTAAGCAAGATTGCAGGATACAAGATCAACATACAATATCAGTTGTATTTCTACATAGTAGCAATAAGCAACCAAACATGAAGAGAATTCCATTTATAATAGTATCAAAGATAATAAACAAAAGAAATACAAAACTTATATTCCAGAAACTCAACATTGTTGAAGGAAATTTAAGAAGACCTCAATAAATGAGGACAATTCATGTTTATAGATCACAAGACATAATATTGTTAAGATGGCAATACTTGATACAAATTGATGAACAGACTCAATACAACCTCTACCAAAATCCCAGCTGGCTTCTTTGCACAAATTGACAACTAATTCTAAAATTCATATGGAAATGGGACCCAGAATAGCCAAAACAATCTTGAACAAAGTTGGGAGACTCACACTTTCCAATTTCAAAACTTACTACTAAGCTACAATAAGCAAGATAGTGTGGCACATATATTTCAGTGGAATAGAACTGAGTCCAGAAATAAGTGCTCACGTTTAAGGTCAACTGATCTTAGACAAAGGTGCCAAGTCAATATGACTGAGAAAGGAAAATCTTCAACAAATGATGCTAGGAAAATATGAGAAAAAACGTTGGACCATTATTTCACACCATATAAATAAAATATATCCAGTTAGAAAATGTTTTCAGTCATTTTATTAACCCTTAAAGGAAATGTAAATCAAAACCATTTCACACCCATTAGGATGGCTAAAATTTAAAAGACAACAATAGTACATGTTGGCAAAGATGCAGAGAAATTAGAACTCACATTCATTGTTGGTGGGAAAGTAAAACAGTACAGTCATTTTGAAAGAGTCTGGCAGTTCTACAGATGCTTAAACAGAGTTATCATATGAGCCAGCGATTTCACTCCTAGGTACGCATACAAGAAAAATGAAAACCTTTACTCACATAAAAACTTGTACATGAATATTTATGGCAGTATTATTCATGATAGCCAAAAGAAAGAAAAAACCGTGTCCATCACTTGATGAATAAAATGTGGTATATCCACAAAATGCAATATTACTTGGCAATAATAAATGAAAGGGTTTTTTTATAAATTTATTTTTATTTATTTATTTTTGGCTGTGTTGGATCTTCGTTGCTGTGCACGGGCTTTCTCAAGTTGCAGTGAGCGGGGGCTACTCTTCGTTGCGGTGTGCAGGCTTCTCATTGCGGTGGCTTCTCTTGTTGCGGAGCACAGGCTCGAGGCGCACGGGCTTCAGTAGTTGTGGCTCGGGGGCTCTAGAGCACAGGCTCAGTAGTTATGATGCACGGGCTTAGTTGCTCCGTAGCATGCGGAATCTCCCTGGACCAGGGCTTAAACCCATACCCCCGGAACTGGCAGGCAGATTCTTTACCACTGAGCCACCAGGCAAGCCCTAAATGAAAGTTTTAACACAAGCTGCAACTTGGATGAACCTTGAAAACATTACGCTTAGTGAAAGAAGCCTGTCACAACAGTTTACACATTACATGAATCCATTTTTATGAAATGCCCTAAATAGGCCAACCTATACAGGACTTATATATCTAGATATAGATCTATTTAGATAGAGCCTGCTAATGGGTACAGGATTTTTTTTTTTTTTTTTAGAGGTAATGAAAATGTTCTGAACTTAAATTATGGTGTGTTGGTTACACACTGAATATACTAAAAAGCTACCGAATTACAAAATTTAAATGGGTGTATGGTACATGAATGTTATGGACTGTCCCCTCCAAATTCCTATGTTGAAGCCCTAACCCCTCATATGATGGTATTTGGAGGTGGAGCCTTTGTGAGGGAATTAGGTTTAGGTGAGGTCATGAGGGTAAGGCTTCCATGATGGGAATCGTGTCCATATAAGAAGAGATAACAGGGCTTCCCTGGTGGCGCAGTGGTTGAGAGTCCGCCTGCCGTTGCAGGGGACACGGGTTCATGCACCGGTCCGGGAAGATCCCACATGCCGCGGAGCGGCTGGGCCCGTGAACCAGCTCCACAACGGGAGAGGCCACAACAGTGAGAGGCCCGCATACCACAAAAAAAAAAAAAAAAAAAAAAAAAAAGTAAAGAAAAGAAGAGATAACAGAACATGCAGCCTCTCTGCTACATGAGGACAGCCAAGAAAGCTGCCATTTGCCAGCCACGAAGAGAGCTCTCACCAGACACCCAATCTGCTGGCACCTTGATCTTGGACTTTCCAGACTCCACAACTTTAAGATACAAATATCTGTTGTTTAAGTCCCCCAGTCTACAGTATTTTGTTACAGCAGCCTGAGCTAAGACAACAAGTTACCTCAGTAAAGATTTTTTTCTTTTTTTAATGAAGAACCACTTGAGTAAAGAGATAGAGGAAGAGAATGTACCATCTAGAGAGAGTTTTCAAGCAAAGACACGGGACAGAAATACCCAAGAGGCCCATGGGACTGGAGAATAGTTAGCAAGGAAGACTTAATGGGAGAAAACACTGAAAATATAAGTTCGTGTCAGACTTGGTGGCCTTCAAATGGCAGGCAGAGATGTTCTGTTTTCCTGACAATGAAGGGGTACACGTGAATGTTACATTATCTCTGCAACATTTCCTCCCCCAAATAAACAGAGCAGTTTGCTTTTGAAGGCAAACCACCTTGAGCTGCGACTGGGATCAAACTGTCTTTCAGAAATAGAGGACTTGGTAAAACAATCTCCCTACTAACAAGCACATTCCCATAGTAGTTTCAGGTTTGTTTATTTTCCCCTTACACAGTTGCCCACGTTCTTCCAACCCATTCTTTACCATATGGATCAATACCCCTGAACCCTTCACTTTGAGCAACATAAGTTTTGTGAGCGCTGAAAATGGCAGAAACAAAGTACCTGGGTGAGTGAAATGTGCTCTCTCTCCCTCCTTTCTTCCCTGCCAACAGTACTAAGCTAAACTATATAGGCTTCATTTTCTTTTACCTCTCCTAAGAAATACCACCAGTCGTAAATATTGTAGCTGTCCCCTAGACTCTGGTTGACATTTCATGCAAAATTCATTTTAGAGAACAGCCACCTTTTAGTGATTTATAACCAAAGTGTTAGGGATTTCAGAAAGCGCAAGACTTAAAACACAACCAAACAAAGACCTCACCTTGTCAGTCACTGTGTGCTCTTTTTCCGGTGGGTGGTGGTGCATTGGAAACTTATTGTTCTGAAATTAGGAACAGAACAAAAACTCTATGTTCTTGTGGAAGGGATTTCACTGTCTTTATATGAAAGATGGAGAGGAAAATGTTTGCCTGCCTTGCTATCAACCCGAGGGCTAAATATTTCACTATGGGAGGGAAATACCAGATCTTAAGGGGACCCCAATTATAGCTGGGGACAAGACACAACTACAGCAAACTTCATGGAAATTTTCACAAGAGGTGCTTTGATAGAGGGAGTCCAGGTGGAAAAGCAGGGGTGAATAATGGAGATGGAGCCTGGAAACTAAAGTCTAGGACTTCTTGTTTCCAGTTTTGATGCTAAAACGAGTAACTTTTGGCTTATCATTTAGCTGCCCTGGACCACAGTCCCCACTTACAAAATGGAGATCATCAAACTAACCTACCTTGTGCTGCACAGAACCATTAATTTACAAAAAAAGAAACAGCATAAACATCCAAAAATCTGTAGAAAGAAGCTACGTCACACAAAGACGCTTTAAACGGTGCAAACACACACTTCAAGAGGAGTTTGGGGTGTGATAGGAATAACTAGTTTCATATACACCTACACACCCTCTCACCTTTTAGAAAGAACTAAAAGAGTCTCAGGACGTTCAGAAACCACCGGCTACGAATGTGCTTTCATACAACCTCCTTAAGCTTGACTGTCACTTTAAACATTTAGCCATTAAAAAAAAAAAAGCACTTGAACACCTGTGACGCAAAGAGATCATTTCATTTCCCTACTACAAAAACAATCAAGCGAATTTAAATAAATCACCTCCATGTATCTCCAGCCATGGCCCAGCTGCCTGGTTATTTGTCCCTGAGTTGCCATCAGATTTAAGTTATCCCTGCCCAGAAGATTTAGCTAACAAAAGCACAATGTGTTGTTGGCATTCTTTGGAATAAGGAGAACGGAACATCTGAAAAGCTGAACAAGGAAAGGGGGGAGTGACTTGGCTGTGACTAAGAGGCAACCTGGTGACACGGATTCACAGCTCACCGTCCCCTGCCCCTCCACAATGTCCCAGCCCCCAGCCCTCTCTCCACCCATTTCCTCCCCCCCCCGACACACACACACACACACTGAGAACAAAATGCTGTCATGCAGTGGTTCTCTAAATGAGGTCCCTGGACCAGCAGCAGCAGCATCACCTGGGAACATGTCAGAGGTTTAGAAGTGCAAATTCTCAGGCCCCACCCAAGACGTTCTAAACTGGGAACTCTGAGTGAGACCCAGAAATCTGTGGCCCACCAATCACTGCAGGAGATCGTGCTGCCCACCCCCCCTTTGAGAACCACTGCTATAGTATCAAGTGGTCACACCTGCTCCAATCACACCAGTCTCCAATCTTCTTCCCAGCTCGCTCTCACAGTTAAGCTTACTACCCCAGGGCCATCGCCAGTCACCTTAGTTTGGGGATTTTTGTTTTCACTGGTAAAGCAGTTATAAACCTACCCAGAAACTTAAAGCTGTTGGGGTTAGGCAAGGTTTATGATTTTTTCCTTCTTTTATAATTAGACCATCACATATACTTGGCAAAGATATCAGTATCCCTCAGAAAAGGGAGCTGACCGAAATCCTCACAGGCCCCCTCTCTGAGCAGTAGGTCCAGAACAAGTTCTTCAGGATCTTGCCACATAAGCATCTTCTAGGCAAGATGTGAGCCTGGGAAGGAAGAAAGCAGGGAAGCCTGCACTCTGAAAAGCCTCTTCCATCCACAGGCGTCACCTAGTGGGCATTGCTGAGAGGGAAGTGGCCTTGGAGGCGCTCACCAGAGGCCTGACACCTGACGTCTGGCGACCTGGCTGCAACCACTGAGGCCTCACTTTGCAGCAAAATGACTCGGACGGAGAGGACAGGCCAGGCAGGCTACAGAGGGTGGCGGCGGATTCTAATCACACTGTGCTAAGTTGTTCTGATGTCAACTGTGAAGAGGAAAAAGTATGTTTAAAAAGCGTATTTAAAATACCTTATTAAAAAGCAAGATCTGAGAAGTTTATCACATCCCAGCTTTTGGGTTTCAGAAGCAAGGACTATCAGAATAAAGACACACATCTCTGGCTTGGCTCTAGCAGAATGACACAGCCCTGGTTTTCTATCAGGGTGTGTCCTGTAAAAACTGCTGGATTGGGCTGTCTACTTTGTTCTGGACGTTTTAGGATACTGTGATTCCCCAGGGTGCCCTGATGTGGATACTAATCCATCACTCCCAGGCCCTCACGACCCCTAAACCGTGGTCCCCACCTTCTGCCTCTTTGGTTCCGCTCTGGCTCCAGCCACTGCCCAGCTCTCCTTCACCATGACTCATCGGTGCTATAAACTTGGTTTTACAGTGCCACTCAGACCCTACTCAAGTCACATGAATGAGGGCGGAGCACTGTTGAGTGAGGCAGCACTGTCTTGTAGGAAATTCTGGAGTGACTCTCACTCACAGAGGTGAGGATGGGGCTTCTACGCTGCCAGATGTGTGCCTGATGAAATGGCAGGTTTTCATGTGCACTGCAGCTCGTTTCATCAGGGATGGTTGTGTCGAATATAAGGAAGACTTCTGAAACTACCGAGTTTAATTTTCAGTGCTGCAGAAGTCCACTCTCTGTCCCTCAATTTGCAGGTGAGAATGGAATTGAGTTGCTATCTTTATGGCTTGAGAATTGTTTAATAGTTGAAGGGAAACCAGTAAAAAGCTCTCCTAAAGAGGCAGCTAAATTTCAGCAGGCTGGAATATTGGAGCTGTGAATACCCAAGATGGGGCAAGGGGGTGACCCCCCTGCATGGAGAGAGGACTGCAGAATGACCAGGAGGAAACCTGGGAAACAGCCTGCGACCCAAACTGCCTCACACTTCAGTGAGAAGAGTGCAGGCCTTGACAGAGGGAACTGGGTGCCAATTCCAGCTCCACACTTCCTTGAGCAAATGACCTTCCCTCTCCCAGTTTCCATTTCCTCATTTCTGAAAGGGGAAGAAAATTATCTTGCTGCATTATTTAGAGGAAGAGTAGGTGCTTAATTAATGTCATCTGCTATCCTTTAACTGTTAAATACTGAATATTATAGAATATAAATTATTCTAGGTATTAAAATAGCAATAAAATAACCACTTGCATTCACAGCCGAAGGAAAGGAACATTAGCAGTACCTGTGAAACGCCCTGTGTGCCCGTCTCCATCCTCCACCTAGAAAGTTATCAGCTGTTCTTCTTATGCTCTGAAGTCTGCTCCATCAGCCAGGTGAACTGGCGTAGCACTTTACACACCAGCACCTATTTTATTCACTGGCCCAGCAGAAATCCTAAGAGGCTTCAAAAAGAGGCCTCATTTCAATTGTGAGCTCTCCCATTCCTGGATGCTTTGTCCCCAGTGTTTTTCTAACCTTTCACCTGGTTTCTGACCTACTGCCTCATTTTAAGCACAAGAGTTAATGTGTTCCTTGGTTTCTAACCCACGGCTTCTGGGCTTTTCCTGGTCCAACCAATGCCTGACCCGCGGCCTTTTCATTTCCAACTTGTCTCAGTTTCTCCCACCCTGAATTCAGTCGCCACCTCTGTGCAAGGTCTCAGTATGACCCGTATCAGAGGTGGGTGAGCTCTGCTCATGCTGAATGGACTGGGGATGATGGGAAGCAGGGCGGGAAAAAGGATCCTTGAAGAAGAGATTATGAACCCAGGGGGCGTAGGCGATAAATCTCCCCTCTTTAGAGCCTGCTGGTGTGATGACAGTGAAAAGTTAACCTGACTGCAATACCAATAAGACAGTGTCAGGTTGAGAGTCTACCTTTCCACACTAAAAGACTGTGTTTTTTATAAGAAAGTGCAAAGCTATGCACAGGTGTGTTGAGTTTTCAGAATACCGTGAGGGAGCGTCTTAAGTACAATAAAAAAAAATGGCTGTTTCTTTCCTTTCCACATTCACTTGCCCCATCTCTCCCCTCTCTCCATCAATCTCTCCCAAGCCAACAACTCATTCATACGTCCCTGAAGCCATTTATATGGTGCCAAGTCCACACAGCCAAATGAAACCATCTGTTCCACAGTAATGAGAGAGACCTGTTCTCAGCATCCCAGGACATGCCAGAGGAAGGAAGAGACCTGGCCTGTGCCCAAGAGATATTTGCAACATACCAGTGATATGATAAACCTGACTACTAAATATGAGTGAAGACACAAACTATGGAGCTAATACTTCACATGAATTCAATTACAGTTGTGTAGCTATTAAGCCCTATGGTAATGGTTCGCGAAGTGCGGCTCTCAGACCAGCAGCATCAGCAATACCTGAGAACTTGTTAGAACTACAAACTCTCGGCCTCCTCCAAGGCCTACTAGATCAGAGATTTGGTAGGGGGCAATCGTTGATTTAACAAGCCTTCCAGATGATTCTGATGACCAGTAAAATTTGGAACCCAACTGCTCTATAGCCCGAGTTTCTCAAACTTGGCACTACTGACATTTTGAGCCACATAATTATTGTCGTGGATGCTGTTCTATGCACTGTAGGATGTTGGGCAGCATCTCCACTAGATGCCAGTAGCAACCTACCCCCAGCCGGGACAATAAAAAAAAAAAAAAAAAAGTCTCCAGTCATTGTGAAATGTTCCTGAAGGACAAAATTGCCCCAGTTGAGAACTATTGCTTTATGGTAAAATGTTCCCTGGTGCGATTAAAATTATTAAAGACAGTAAGTTACAGGGTATTATAGTTTTGTGCACAACACAAAAATATACGGTTATTCTTTTCTAAAATATTTAAGGGAGACAAAAGTCTGCAAAGACTCAAATAATATCAAGTCAATCAAGCTCCTGGAAAAGTTCTAATTCTTGGTAATCTCCAAATTATGCTGTTACAGGTAACTATTATTTTATTCTAAGTTTGTTTTCTTTTGAGTGCTGCATTCCCCATGTGTATTATAATCATAGTAGAAAAGAGGATTTAAAAGAAATAAAAATGCTTGGGATAAACACTGGGATTTTTTTAATCCCCCTATTTCTTCCTTCACTTCAGTTTATAAGTCCAGAATGACACTTGCGCTTTCTTGCCAAATATGCTCTCATCTGACATATAAAGGGATAACTAACATTTGTACACAATGCTTTATAAATTACCTACTGCTTTCACATACATGGTCTTGTTTGATTATCACAACAATCCTTTAAAGAGGCTGAAGCCCCAAGTTCCCTCTACTAGTAAGTTTCAGATCATTAAACTTTAAAGTCAAATGACCGTTCCAACCATTTTCTCCATCATAACTAAAAAGCTTTGCTGTTCTTAGTTTCCCAGGCCCTAGAACAGACTTACAGCCTAGATTCTTACTAAACAAAGCACAGTCTCCAGACAAACAGCACTGGCATCACCTGAGAGGTGGTTGCAATGTAGAATCTTAGGGTCACTTCAGACGTAGTCAATCAGAATCTGCATTATAGCAAAATCCTTCTGGTGATTTCTATGCACATTAAATTTGGCCATCACTGACTTGGACCAGTGAGCTAGTAGTCATCTAAAGGCTAGTATTAATATCTTATTCATCTTCGTATTCCCCAATCCATAGCACTATTTGGTATTTGATCAATGGGTTTTTTTATTGTTGTGATAAATTACCAGGAGTTTACTCGATTCAAGCAAAAAATAAATATATATACATATATTGGCTTACAGTTCCGGAGGTCATCCAAAATGGGTCTCACTGGGCCAACATCAAGGTGTTGTAAGGGCAGCTTTCTTCCGGAGGCTGTAGAAGACAATCCGTTCCCTTTGCTTTTTAGCTTCTAGAAGCTACCTGTCTTCCTTGGCTTATGGCTCTCTTCTCTGATTTGAAAGCCAGCAGAGTATTCAAATCCCTCTTTCTCCTCCCCCTTTTACTTATAAGGATGCTTGTGATTACATTGAGCCCACCTGGATAATCCAAAATACTCTCCCCATCTCAAGCTCATTAACTTAATTACATCTGCAAAGTATAAAGCAGCATATTCACAGGTTCTAGGGATTAGAACATGGACAAATTTTTTTTGAGGACACAGGGATGATTCCATTCTATGACAGGCAATAAATGTTTGCTGAACAAATGTTGGTGAAGATGTGGAGAAAAGGGAACACTTGTACACTATTGGTGGGAATGCAAATTGGTGCAGACACTGTGGAAAACAGTATGGAGGTTTCTCAAAGAACTAAAAATAGAACTACCATATGACCCAGCAATTCCACTCCTGGGTATATATCTGAAAAAAACAAAAGCACTAATTCGAAAAGACACATGCACCCTAATGTTCATAGCAGCATTATTTTAAATTGCTAAAATATGAAAGCAACCTAAATGTCCATCAATAGATGAATGGATAAAGAAGATGTGGGGTATATAATGGAATGATACTCAGCCATAAAAAAATGAAATTTAGCCATTTGCAGCAACATGAATGGACTTAGAAGGCATTATGCTAAGTCAAATAAGTCAGACAGAGAAAGACAAATACTGTATGATGTCACTTATATGTGGAATCTAAAAAAATAAAATGAATGAATATAACAAAAAAAGAAGCAGACACAGATATAGAGAACAAACTAGTGGTTACCAGTGAGGAGAGGGAAGTGGGGAGGGGCAATATAGGGGTAGAGGATTAAGAGGTACAAATTATTAGGTATAAAATAAGCTAAAAGGATATACTGCATAACATAAAATATAGCCAATATTTTATAATAACTATAAATGGAATATAACCTTTAAAAGTTGTGAATCAGTATACTGTACACCTGTAACATATAATTTGGTATATCAACTATACTTCAATTAAAATTAATTAACTAATTTTAAAAGTAAATAAATTTTTTAAAACTTTAAAATAAATGTTTGCTGAATTGGACTCAAATGAGCAAAATGATCTACGGTGGCTCACTTCTCCCCACACTCCTACTTTCTTGGGGCTATATCTCCTTTCTAGGCACTCGGGTGCTTCCTGCAAGTCAATCTACCTCCTTGCCTCCTTTTCCACTTTCCTGTCTGCACCACAGAACCTTGACCTGGCCCCCTTATCCTGCCTGCCACTCACATCTTTCAATTGCATCTTTAGCAAGACTATCAGTATCAGCGCTCATTTGCTCCCACTCTCATCTCACCTGCCCAGGCTTGTTCGTTAGCCACTGCCTGTATCTCCTTCTTTTTCTGCCTTCTTTCCACTGCCTTCCCCATGACAGCTGTGACTGAGGCTGCCTTCCTGCCAGTAGCATGCTGGCCCAGCTACCAGTCTTTCCTCTTCCAAATTTCCCTGAATATTCACAATGTTACCTTCCTGGTAAGACATCATTTCTTTCTTTATTTACTCCCCACTCAAGCTCACAAGAAAAAATGAAAGTGAGAAACCACAAATAAATATACTACTTCCTGTTTACAAAGCACATTTCCAAGGAGATTCTCAAAAATGCATGAGCTGGACTTCATTATTGCCTCTACACCATGGTGAATGGATTAGGAGATTAAGAAAATCATTAACCTCTGGTTGAGAACACAGACTGAAAAAAATTTTATACAGAGACAGCCAATGTTCACTTTCAGGTTTCACCTCTTAAATGTGTTTTTCCCATGAATCAGTCCATCTGATTAGCTTGATCGCCACAGAGTTCCCCGGGGGTAATGGGACACAGAAAAAGGCTAGGATTTGGGGAATTTGGAAAGCATACCACATTGTGGGAGAGACCAAAGCAGGATGACAAGCTACAGAAAGTTAGGGGTAAAGTGGTAGGATTCAGAGAGATAAAAATGAAAAAGGAGCCGCTATTCTCATACCTACAAAACAGGGCTCAAAAGACCTCCCAAGGTGACTTGGAGAAACAGCTGAGCTAACATGAGTGAAAGTACTCTCGGGCTTCAATCTGCCATACATATTAAAGTACTAATGATGAGAATAACCACGAAGAAGTACATTAAGTTATATAAGAAGAATAAGAGAACTCTAACAGCTTTGCCCATGGTGGCCTCACCATCTTAGTCTAAACTCACTAGGGGCAGAAAAAATTATGAAGCTGGGGAAGACTCATTCCACCTTACTGACACAAACCTAATTTAGTTTGGGGTAGCTATGTACTCAACTGAAACATTCCTCAGCCATACTTGAAGCTATGAACGGCCAAGGAACAGCTCTGGATGTTGAGGAATAAACAGAAACCAGACGAGAATGTCTGGGAAAGTTTTGCTTTCCTGTCATAGATACTGACCTTTCCTCTTTATCTTTTTCTACTTATACCTGTGTGGCAAGCAGATGTAATGGCTGGAACTGCAGCAGCTATATTGTGCACATGACAGAAAAGGCAAAAAAAACAACAGACCTCAGTAGTGAAATCCTTGAGCCACTGAATCAATACAAATAACTTTCTATCTCTAGAGTTTTTGTTGCATGAGGAAAAAGTAAGCCCTTAATTGTTTAAGCAGCTATTATGCCCATTCATTTTTTCTCATCTTTGCAGCCAAACAGAATTCTTTACATATACAGAAGCCTCAAAGAAGAGCTAGAACTGGTCCTGGGCAAACTTGTGCCTTTGGTAAAATGTGCTTTTGACACCTTCTCAGCTTCACTCCCAAAGTCCATCTCCTTCATGATATCCTCTCCTCACTGGCCCACTTCTCAGAAGGCTCAAGTCTCATAGATTTTAGTGCAGTCCTGAAAAGTATCACTCTATTAGATTCCACTGCCTATCTCATGAGACCTTTCTATCCTTGTGTGATTAAATTAATCTCTGGCATTTCACAGTGATTAATATCTCTAGGAAATTGGGACTTCCCTGGTGGCACAGTGGTTAAGAATCCACCTGACAACGCAGGGGACATGGGTTCGATCCCTGGTCCGAGAAGATCCCACATGCCGCGGAGCAACCAAGCCCGCGAGCCACAACTACTGAAGCCCACGGTCCTAGAGCCCGTGCTCCACAAGAGAAGCCACAGCAATGAGAAGCCCGTGCACCACAATGAAGAGTAGCCCCCGCTCGCCGCAACCAGAGGAAGCCCGCACACAGCAACAAGGACCCAACGCAGCCATAAATAAATAAATAAATAAATTTCTTAAAAATAATAATAGGAAATTATTTTACTTACATTATCTCACTCCCAAACAAGTGGGGGAGGGGTGTGGGATGAATTGGGAGACTGGAATTGATATATATACACTAATATGTATAAAATAGACAACTAATGAGAACCTGCTGTATAGCACAGGGAACTCTACCCAGTGCTCTGTGGTGACCTAAATGGGAAGGAAATCCAAAAAAAGAGGGCATATATGTATACATACAGCTGATTCACTCTCTGTACAGCAGAAACTAACACAACACTGTAAAGCAACTATATCCCAATTTTAAAAAATAATAAGTTGGGATTTCCCTGGTGACACAGTGGTTAAGAATCCACTTGCCAATACAGGGGACACAGGTTCGAGCCCTGGTCTGGGAAGATCCCACATGCTGCGGAGCAACTAAGCCCGTGCGCCACGATTACTGAGCCTGTGCTCTAGAGCCCACGAGCCACAACTACTGAGCCCGCGTGCTACAACGACTGAAGCCCGCGCGCCTAGAGCCCATGCTCTGCAACAAGAGAAGCCACGACAATGAGAAGCCCGCGCACCGCAATGAAGAGTAGCCCCTGCTCGCTGCAACTTGAGAAAGCCCGCGCACAGCAACGAAGACCGAACACAGCCAAAAATAAAAACAAATAAAAAAATGAATTTAAAAAAAAAAGTCCTTAGAGCCACGATTTTCAAAGTGTGGTCCCTGGTCTAAGCAACATCAGCACCACCCATAGAAATGTAAATTCTTGGGACACACCCAAGACCCACTGAATCAGAAACTTTGAGGGTGGGTGCAGCAATCTGTGGTTTAGCAAGCCCTCCAGGGGATTCAGATGTGTGCTAAAGCCTAAGGACCATTGCTATAGAGTATTAGGCACATTTTTCAGATAAAGAAATTGAGGCTTCTGTGGATTATATTGATTTATCAAAGACCTCAGAGTAATGTGTTAGAAAAAGGCCTTCTGGCACTAATCTCGGGGTTGTTTTTACCACATACAAGTATTTTTCCAGCCAGATACATGTCATTCTAGAGGCAGTTGTCATTTTGAGACAAAAGTAAAATCTTATAAACTAATTCACTCTAGAATACTGATAACCTGATAATATTTCTGTTTTTCCTTCTCAAGGGAGTCGGCTTTTAAAAGAAATACAACTCAAATCACGAGCTACACCCATTAGAATGACTGCTAGTAAAACAAAACAAAATAACAAGTGTTAACAGAGGCTGTGGAGAAATTGGAGCCCTTGTGGACTGCTGATGGGAATATAAAATAGTGCATCCACTATAGAAAAAGTATGGTGGTTCCTCAAAAAATTAAAAATAAAATTACTATATGATCCAGCAATTCCACTTCTGGATATATACCCAAAAGAATTGCAAAGAGGGATTTGAACATAAATGTGTACAGCAATGTTCACACTGGCATTATTCACAAAAGCCAAAAGGTGGACGGAACCCAAATGTCCATCAACAGATGAATGGATAAACAAAATGTGGCATATATACAGTGGAATAATATTCAGTCTTGAAGCAAAGAAATTTTGACACATGCTACAGCATGGATGAAATTTGCAGACATTATGCTAAGTGAAACAAGCCAGCTGCAAAAGGACAAATATAGTATCATTCCACTTACATGTCGTACCTAGAGTAGTCAAATTCATAGAGACAGAAAATAGAATGGTGGTTGCCAAGGTCTGGGGGGAGAGGGAAATAGGAAGTTATAGTACGTACAGAGTTTCAGTTTTTCAAGATAAAAAGAACTCTGTGGATGGATGGTGATGATGGTAGCACAGCAATATGAATGTAGTTAATGCCACTGAGCTGTACACTCAAAAATGGTTATGGTGCTAAATTTTATATTATATGTATTTTAGCACAATTTTAAAATTTATTTTCTTTCTTTCTTTCCTTCTTTTCTTCCTTCCTTCCTTCCTTTCTTTCTTTGCTGCATTGGGTCTTCGTTGCTGCACACAAGCTTTTTCTAGCTGCCGTGAGCGGGGGCTACTCTTCATTGTAGTGCACAGGCTTCTCATTGCAGTGGCTTCTCCTGTTGCAGAGCACGGGCTCTAGGCATGCAGGCTTCAGTAGCTGTGGCACGCAGGCTCAGTAGTTGTGGCTCGCGGGCTCTAGAGCACAGGCTCAGTACTCGTGGCGCACGGGCTTAGTTGCTCCGCAGCATGTGGGATCTTCCCGGACCAGGGCTCAAACCCATGTCCCCTGCATTGGCAGGCAGATGCTTAACCACTGCACCACCAGGGAAGCCCCTAAATTTATTTTAAAGAAAAGAAAAAGAGAAGTACAATTGAACTTGTAAAATTCCTGTTCACTTCCGATAAGCAAAGTACTGGTGATAATACAATCAGGTGATTTCCTTGGTACCACGCAAACCACATCCCCACAGTGACTCTGAACTCAGGTGCAGGGTGTCATGGAGGGGTGATTTCTTAAAGATTGTTATCAATAAATCAAGTTGGGAAATAGAGTCTTGGCAAGGTTGAAACTGTTAGGCTTGGCATCCACCATTTTGAGTAACGGGAAAAGAGAAAACCCTCTATTCACCAACAAATGCCTCTTTTCTTTGTGATAATGTTACTAAATTTACAAGCAAGAGAAGGCAGTTAAACCAACGAGGAGCTCTCTGTTTCTAACAAGTCCATCTTGGGGACAAACATGTCCTTTAGGAGTGCTATTAATCCATTCTAGTGGGAAAACAGAGATGGCACAGGTCAAATGTTGATTGCCAGAATCTGTCAGTATTTTTGACAAAGGGCCTTACTAATGTTTCCTCAATTTTTTTTCAATTCTGAAATAATTTCATACTTTTTGAAAAGATATGAAAATCGTACAGAGAACTTCCATAATCCCTTTACTGAGATTCACTAATTTTTACAACACTGCTACATTTTCTTTCTCATTCTTCTACCTATATACATTTTATTATTTATTTCTTTTCTGAACCATTTGAGAATGCCCCAGTTCCCCTTAATATTTCAGTATATATTTCTTAAGAACAAGGATTTTTTTTTTACAGTGCTATAATCGTTACCTAATTCAGGAAATTTAACATACATACAATAGTTTTATCTCATCTACAGTCCATAAGTCAGTTTTGTCCATTGTACCAATAATGCCTTTTATAACATTTCCTTCTCCAGTACAGGATATAGTTAAGGATCACATACAGTATTGAATTTTATGTGTCATGTCCTTTTAATCTCTTTAAATCTGAAACAGTTCCTCAGTCTTTCAGTAGAGGTCAGCTATTATATAGAATATTCCTCAATGTGGGTTTGGCTGATGCTTCCTTGTGATTAGATTTCGTTACATATGCTCAGCCAGAATACTAACGTGATGTTGTATCCTCAAAGTATCATATCTAGAGCCCACAAGCCCGTCATTGGTGATAATGATTTCTATTGCTAGGTTAAGGTGTTGTCCAGTTGCTCCACTGTATATTTACTACCTTCCTCCCTAGCACTTAATAAAGAATCTTTGGACATTTTGAGACCATGCAAACATCCTGCTTCACATCGGAATTTAGCATCCATTGATGATTCATGCCTAAAACAATCTTTGCTATGATGATTGCAAAATAGTGATTTTCCCAACTACACCATTCCCTCCATGTTTATCATGTTTACAACGGAAGAATCCTCTTCTTTCCCCCTTTTAATTTATCGATTTGTTACTATGGACTCATGGATTCTTACTTTATTCAATGGATTACAATTAATTACTGTTCTTGCTTCTTTTGATGCTCAAATTTTTCCAGATTTGGCCCGCAGGAGCCCCTTCAAGCTGCTTCCTGTACCTTTTTGACAGGTCCCTATCATTTTTATGATGACTTCTTTACTTTCTGGCATAATAACATGTTCCAAGTTCATCTTGTACCTTCACTGTCCCAGTCCTGGAATTGCTCATTTCTCAAAGGAGCTCTAGTTCATTTCCCTTTTTCCCCAAATTTATGACATATTGAGATGGAATTGTTTTGTTTTGTTTTTGATTACTGACTGGGCTTCATTTCTGTATCTCTTTCATATTGTCATTAGAGATCTTTTTAGAAATACGATATGGTGTGTGGGAAAGATGTGAGTTTTGGAAAGAGATCTGAGTTTGAACACTGGCTCTATCACTTGCTAACTGAAAAACTTGCTAACCGAAAACTAAATAACTGAAGTTATTTAACTTCTCTAAGCCTTTGTTTCTTTAACTTTAAAATGTGAGAAATAATGTCTACCTCACAGGGTTATTATGAGGCTTAAAGAGACATAACAGCATTAAAAGTGCCAACTCAGATCCTGACAAATAGTAAATACTCACTAAGTTTAAGTTACTTTTAATCACTGTATTATACAATTTTAAAGAGATTTTTTTTTTCTCTCACAACCCTGTCAATTGCTTCCTATGAAGCCCTACAGAGCCACAGATTACCTGCCCCTGGTACTATTCATTCTCTCCAAAAATCTGCCTATAATCTCCATTTCTCACTTTAGCCTATCAGGATTCCTTGGCATAGGACAGATGCTTAACAATTACCCCTTCTCTTTCCTTCCTTTTGTTCCTTAGAATGAGAGGCAATATGGTATGGAAGGAAAAAAATCATATGATTATCTAAGAACATGCAGACAAGGCATTCAGTAAATGTCAGTGATCCCAGAGAGAATTATGAATATAAGGTAATTTCCCTGTCTTTAAATAAGCTACATACCACAAACCTATATTGAACATCACATATAATGGAGAAATATTTTATTTATTTCTACTGATACTGGACACCAAACAAGAATGCCGGATATCATATCATTTCTTCATTTAACAAGAGAAACTAATCAATGCTATAAGGCAAAAAAAAAAAAGACATAAGAAGGGTAAGGATTAGATGAAGAAGCTAAAACTTAATGTTTTCAGGTAATAGTATTATCCACATAGAAAACTCAGGAGCATCAATGAACTATTAGAACTTATAAGAGTTTAGCAAGGTCACTGCGTTCTAAGATAAATTTACCAAAACAGTAATATACCTCTATGCTAGCCATGATGAACTAGAAAATAAGATGACATTTACAATAGTCACAAAAATGACAATGTATCTAGGAACTAACAAAAATGTATATGACCTTTATAGAATAAACACTAAAAATATTCTATTAAAGTACATAAAGCAAAGTCTAAATATATAGAGAAATATTGTAATGATGTCAATGCTTCCCAAATTAATCTATACATTCAAGGCAATCTCATCAAATTTCCAAGGGGATTTTTTTAAAGAATTCCATGAACTCATTCTAAAATGTATAAGGGAAAGTAAAATTCCACAAATAGCTAAGGCCATTTTGAAATAGATAAGCAAGGAGGAAACACTCAGCCCACCAGATATTGAGACATATTACAAAGCTATACAAACAGCATGGTACTGAACCAGTAACAGGCAAATAGACCATTGGAAAAGAACAGAGTTCTTAGAGGTAGTACCACACATATATGGGAGCTTATATAAGATAAAGTTGGCACCACAAAACAATAAGGAAAGGATGAATTGCTTAAAAACTCTAATGGGAACGTGGATCACTATGATGAGGCAAAATAAGGCTGGACCTTAGAACTTATATGAAACTATAAAAAAGGTGTATTTCAGAGAGATTAAAGACATAAATGTGATAGGTAAATTTATGAAGAAAATATAGAAGAAATATAAGGGAACAAAGAACTGTAAAGGAAATGTACAACAGTATGTTTTTTTATATACGGGTAGAGGAAAGACTTCTGGAACAAGACCCTAAAAACACATATGCTAACATTTAAAAAATTGATGAATTTGATTCTGTCAAAATAAAGAACACGGGGCTTCCCTGGTGGCACAGTGGTTGAGAATCCGCCTGCCGATGCAGGGGACACGGGTTCGTGCCCCGGCCCGGGAAGATCCCACATGCCACGCAGCGCCTGGGCCCGTGAGCCATAGCCGCTGAGCCTGCGCATCCGGAGGCTGTGCTCCGCAACGGGAGAGGCCACAACAGTGAGAGGCCCGCGTACCGCAAAAAATAATAATAATAATTTTAAAAAATAAATAAAGGACACATAGACAAAGTAAGAGATGAGAGTTTAGGGGAAAATATTTGTAACATACAAAACTAGCAAGAACTTAGTACCTCAAATAGGCAAACAACTCCTGAAAATCCATAAGGAAAAAAGTGGGAAACCCAGTTTTAAAATGAGCAAAGTATTACATAGGCAATTCTCAGAAAGGGAAGCCCGAGTAACTAAAAAGAATATTAAGAAATGCTCAGACTCTTCAGCAAACAAAGAAATTTAAGTGAAAATAAGACTATTAGAACGGAAAAATATTAAAAGTAGGTAATTCCAGAGAAGGCAGGATATAGCAAAATGGAAACTCTGAGATATCTTTGGGGAAACTGTAAACTGGTACAGTCTTTCTAGAAAACAATGTACCCTCTGTGACTCCAAAATCCCCTTCCTGGTCCATAAGGCAGAGAAATTCTTGCACAGCTTCACAGGGGATCTGTATGAGGTCACGGGTTGTGGTGTGGTTTGTGGTACTGGGACTTGAAAACAACCTAAGTGTCCATCAGTAGGGGAATATAATAAAGCACAGTAGATGCAGTGGTGGTTGCCAGGGGCTGAGAGGCAAGGGGAGTGTGGAGTTAGTGTTTAATAGTTACAGAGTTTTGGTTTTTGGTAAAATGGAAAAGTTCTGCAGAAAGACAGTGGTGATGGTTGTAGAATAATGTGAATGTACCTAATGCCAAAGAACTGTACACTTAAAAATAATTAAAATGGTAAATTTTATGTTATGTATATTTTACCACAATTTTTTAAATGTTTTTTAAATACAGTGGATGCTCACTACGCGATACCTTGCAGGAGTTTAAAATACTGAGCTAACTAGTTACAGAGACATGATATTAAACACAGGATTGAATGACAAATTAAAAACACAAACATGTTACAAACAGCACTCCACATTTTACTAGGACACATGCATCTTTAAAGACTCATTATCAACATATTAGTTGAAAATTTACTGGGGAGAGGGAACTTGGAATGGAGGTTGGGGAATTAGGGAAAAAAATAATAAAATGAAAGGGGTTTACATGGACCAATGATGAATGACAGTAAGGTATTATGAACTGAGAAGTTTGCACCTTAAAAAGAAATGACATCACACACATGAAAACCTTGTGAAAGGATATAAAGTTTTACAGCTTATAGTTTATTATTTCCTTCATTGAAGAGGAGTGAAATGAACCAAAATAGATTTGACTCCTAATTTTTTGGATCGTCAGTGAATTTTGAAAAATGGTGATTTACACATTGGCTAAGCATCACACTTTGGAAGTTCATCTGTATTTTATGAGCTTTTAAATATCTCCAGTGATCTCTCATTACCACAGATTTCTTCTTTCCTCTTTTTTATGTTCTGTTCCATGCTGAGCCAGATTAAAGGGTGGGTCAGGCAGGAGTTGCCTGGGGTGCTAGTATTTAAGAGGTGCTAAAAATATCGCTAGAAGTACAGCAAGATGGAAAAAATTATTTTCCCTAGCACTCGTGTTACCAAGAGCACTTTGCAAGGTTAGAAAGAAACCAGTAATAAATGTGTGGGGTGGGGCTGTGGGTGGCCCCTCTCCCAGAGAAACACACGAATAATAACAGGAATTATTTGAACTTAGGGTCACAAGGTCACAGTGCAGAGTTTGCACAACTCCAGCAGATGTCATTTACATACTACCTGCAAGACTGTCCATGGTGGCCTTGTTTAAACTGCTTCCATAGGAGGGTGGCTTAATCATTTCGGTGAACAAATAACTCCACTCAATCGGAATGCAAGGCTTTCTTTGTGTGAATTTTTGAATTTTATTTTATTTTTTATACAGCAGGTTCTTACTAGTTATCCATTTTATACATCTTAGTGTATACATGTCAATCCCAATCTCCCAGTTCATCCCACCACGCCCCCCCACCACCACTTTCCCCCCTTGGTGTCCATATGTTTGTTCTCTACATATGTGCCTCTATTTTTTGCCCTGCAAACCAGTTCATTGTACCATTTTTCTAGGTTCCACATATATGCGTTAATATACGATATTTGTTTTTCTCTTTCTGACTTACTTCACTCTGTATGACAGTCTCTAGATCCATCCACGTCTCTACAAATGACCCAATTTCGTTCCTTTTTATGGCTGAGTACTATTCCATTGTATATATGTACCACATCTTCTTTATCCATTCGTCTCTCGATGGGTATTTAAGTTGCTTCCATGACCTGACGATTGTAAATAGTGCTGAAATGAACATTGGGTGCACGTCTTTTTTTTTTTTTTTTTTTTTTTTTTTTTTTTTGTGGTACGTGGGCCTCTCACTGTTGTGGCCTCTCCCACTGCGGAGCACAGGCTCCGGACGCGCAGGCTCAGCGGCCATGGCTCACGGGCCCAGCCGCTCCACAGCACGTGGGATCCTCCCGGACCGGGGCACGAACCCACGTCCCCTGCATCGGCAGGCGGACTCCCAACCACTGCGCCACCAGGGAAGCCCGCACGTGTCTTTTTGAATTATGGTTTTCTCTGGGTATAGTAGTGGGACTGCTGGGTCACACAGTAATTCTATTTTTAGTTTTTTAAGGAACTTCCATACTGTTCTCCATAGTGGCTGTATCAATTTACATTCCACCAACAGTGCAAGAGGGTTCCCTTTTCTCCACACCCTCTCCAGCATTTGTTGTTTGTAGATTTTCTGATGATGCCCATTCTAACTGGTGTGAGGTGATACCTCATTGTAGTTTTGATTTGCATTTCTCTAATAACTAGTGATGTTGAGCAGGTTTTCATGTGCTTCTTGGCCATCTGTATGTCTTCTTTGGAGAAATGTCTATTTAGGTCTTCTGCCCATTTTTGGATTGGGTTTTTTGTTTTTTTTAATATTGAGCTGCATGAGCTGTTTATATACATTTTGGAGATTAATCCTTTGCCTGTTGATTCGCTTGCAAACATTTCCTCCCATTCTGAGGGTAGTCTTTTCGTCTTGTTTGTAGTTTCCTTTGCTTTGCAAAAGCTTTGAAGTTTCATTAGGTTCCATTTGCTTATTTTTGTTTTTATTTCCATTACTCTAGGAGGTGGGTCAAAAAGGATCTTGCTCTGATTCATATCATAGAGTGTTCTGCCTATGTTTTCCCCTAAGAGTTTTAAAGCGTCCACTCTTACACTTAGGTCTCTAATCCATTTTGAGTTTATGTTTGTGTATGGTGTTAGGGAATGTTCTAATTTCATTCTTTTACATGTAGCTGTCCACTTTTCCCAGCACCACTTACTAAAGAGACTGTCTTTTCTCCATTGTATATCCTTGCCTCCTTTGTCATAGATTAATTGACCATAGGTGCATGGCTTTATCTCTGGGCCTTCTATCCTGTTCCATTGATCTATATTTCTGTTTTTGTGCCAGTACCATATTATCTTGATTACTGTAGCTTTGTAGTATAGTCTGAAGTCAGGGAGTCTGATTCCTCCAGCTCCGTTTTTTTCCCTCAAGACTGCTTTTGCTATTCGGGGACTTTTGTGTTTCCATACAAATTTTACGATTTTTTGTTCTAGTTCTGTAAAAAATGCCATTGGTAGTTTGATAGGGATTGCATTGAATCTGTAGATTGCTTTGGGTAGTACAGTCATTTTCACAATATTGATTCTTCCAATCT
>NC_041222.1:44283377-44284136 GCF_002837175.3 Physeter macrocephalus | reverse complement strand
CTTTAGCAAATTCATTGATTAGCTCTAGTAGTTTTCTGGTGGCATCTTTAGGATTCTCTATGTATAGTATCATGTCATCTGCAAACAGTTACAGTTTTACTTCTTCTTTTCCAATTCGTATTCCTTTTATTTCTTTTTCTTCTCTGATTTCTGTGGCTAGGACTTCCAAAACTATGTTGAATAATTGTGGCTAGAGTGGACATCCTTGTCTTGTTCCTGATCTTAGAGGAGATGCTTTCAGTTTTTTACCATTGAGAATGATGTTTTCTGTGGGTTTGTTGTATATGGCCCTTATTATGTTGAGGTAGGTTCCTTCTATGCCCCCTTTCTGGATAGTTTTTATCATAAATGGGTGTTGAATTTTGTCAAAAGTTTCTTCTGCATCTATTGAGATGATAACATGGTTTTTATTCTTCAATTTGTTAATATGGTGTATCACATTGATTGATTTGTGTATTTTAAAGAGTCCTTGCATCCCTGGGATAAATCCCACTTGATCATGGTGTATGATCCTTTTCATGTGTTGTTGGATTCTGTTTGCTAGTATTTTGTTGAGGATTTTGGCATCTATATTCATCAGTGATATTGGTCTGTAATTTTCTTTTTTTGTAGTATCTTTGTCTGGTTTCGGTATCAGGGTGATGGGGGCCTCATAGAATGAGTTTGGGAGTATTCCTTCCTCTGTAGTTTTTTGGAAGAGTCTGAGAAGGATGGGTGTTAGCTCTTCTCTAAATGTTTGATAGAATTCACCTGTGAAGC
>NC_041222.1:44280911-44283260 GCF_002837175.3 Physeter macrocephalus | reverse complement strand
TAGCTTTCTAAGAATTTGTCCATTTCTTCCAGGTTGTCCATTTTATTGGCATAGAGTTGCTTGTAGTAGTCTCTTATGATGCTTTGTATTTCTCTGGTGTCTGTTGTAAATTCTCCTTTTTCATTTCTAATTCCATTGATTTGAGTCCTCTCCCTCTTCTTCTTGATGAGTCTAGCTAATGGTTTATCAATTTGTTTATCTTCTCAAAGACAGCTTTTGTTTTATTGATCTTTGTTATATCAATCAAATCTATCTGGTCTATTGTGTCATTTAAAGCTTGTGTTTCCTATAAATTTTCTGTTTGGATGATCTGTCTATTGGTGTAAGTGAGGTGTTAAACTCCCCCACTATTATTGTGCTATAAACTTCCCTCTTAGAACTGCTTTTGCTGCATCCCATAGGTTTTGGATTGTCGTGTTTTCACTGTCATTTGTCTCTAGGTATTTTTTGTTTTTCTCTTTGATTTCTTCAGTGATCTCTTGGTTCTTTAGTAACATATTGTTTAGCCTCCATGTGTTTGTTTTTTTTACGGTTTTTTTCTCTGTAATTGATTTCTAATCTCATAGCATTGTGGTCAGAAAAGATGCTTGATATAATTTCCATTTTCTTAAATTTACTGAGGTGAACTGCTTTTGCTGCATCCCATAGGTTTTGGATCATCGTGTTTTCCTTGTAATTTCTCTGTAGGTATTTTCTGATTTCCTCTTTGATTTCTTCAGTGATCTCTTGGTTCTTTAGTAACATATTGTTTAGCCTCCATGTGTTTGTTTTTTTTACGGTTTTTTTCTCTGTAATTGATTTCTAATCTCATAGCATTGTGGTCAGAAAAGATGCTTGATATAATTTCCATTTTCTTAAATTTACTGAGGTGTGATTTGTGACCCAAGATGTGATCTATCCTGGAGAACGTTCCATGTGCACTTGAGAAGAAAGTGTAATCTGCTGTTTTTGGATGGAATGCCCTATAAATATCAATCAAATCTATCTGGTCTATTGTGTCATTTAAAGCTTGTGTTTCCTATAAATTTTCTGTTTGGATGATCTGTCTATTGGTGTAAGTGAGGTGTTAAACTCCCCCACTATTATTGTGTTACTGTCAATTTCCTCTTTTGGAGCTGTTGGCAGTTGCCTTATGTATTGAGGTCCTCCTATATTGGCTGCATATTTATAATTGCTCTATCTTCTTCTTGAATTGATCCCTTGATCATTATGTAGGATCCTTCCTTGTTTCTTGTAACGTTCTTTATTTTAAAGTCTATTTTATCTGATATGAGTATTGCTACTCCAGCTTTCTTTTGATTTCCATTTGCATGGAATACCTTTTTCCATCTCCTCACTTTCAGTCTGTATGTGTCCCTAGGTCTGAAGTGGGTCACTTGTAGACAGCATATATATGGGTCTTGTTTTTGTATCCATTCAGCCAGCCTGTGTCTTTTGATTGGAGCATTTAATCCACTCACATTTAAGGTAATTATCGATATGTATGTTCCTATTACCACTTTATTAATTGTTTGGGGTTTTTTTTTGTAGGTCCTTTTCTTCCCTTGTGTTTCCCACTTAGAGAACTTCCTTTAGCATTTGCTGTAGAGCTGGTTTGGTGGTGCTGAATTCTCCTAGCTTTTGCTTGTCCATAAAGCTTTTGATTTCTCCATTGAATCTGAATGAGATCCCTGCCAGGTAAAGTAATCTTGGTTGTAGGTTCTTCCCTTTCGTCACTTTAAGTATAGCATGCCACTCCCTTCTGGCTTGTAAAGTTTCTGCTGAGAAATCAGCTGTTAACCTTATGGGAGTTCCCTTGTATGTTATTTGTCATTTTTCCCTTGTTGCTTTCAAAAATTTTTCTTTGTCTTTAATTTTTGTCAGTTTGATTACTATCTGTCTTGGTGTGTTTCTCCTTGGGTTTATCCTGCCTAGGACTCTCTGCACTTCCTGGAGTTGGGTGGCTATTTCCTTTACCACGTTAGGCAAGTTTTCGACTATAATCTCTTCAAATATTTTCTGGGGTCCTTCCTCTCTCTCTTCTCCTTCTGGGACCCCTATAATGCAAATGTTGTTGTGTTTAATGTCGTTCTAGAGATCTCTTAGGCTGTCTTCATTTCTTTTCATTCTTTTTCTTATTCTGTTCCATGGCAGTGAATTCCACCATTCTGTCTTCCAGGTAACTTATCCGTTCTTCTGCTTCAGTTATTCTGCTATTGATTCCTTCTAGTGTATTTTTCATTTCAGTTATTGTATTGTTCATCTCTGTTTGTTTGTTCTTTAATCCTTCTAGGTGTTTGTTCTTTAATTCTTCTAGGTCTTTGTTAAACATTTCTTGCATCTTCTCGAACTTTGCCTCCATTCTTTTTC
>NC_041222.1:44279303-44280868 GCF_002837175.3 Physeter macrocephalus | reverse complement strand
ATCTTGTCTATCTTTCTGTGAATGTGGTTTTTGTTCCACAGGCTGCAGGATTATAGTTCTTGCTTCTGCTGTCTGCCCTCTGGTGGATGAGGCTAAGAGGCTTGTGCAAGTTTCCTGATGGGAGGGACTGGTGGTGGGTAGAGCTGGGTGTTGCTGTGTTGGGCAGAGCTCAGTAAAACTTTAATCCACTTGTCTGCTGATGGGTGGGGCTGGGTTCCCTCCCTGTTGGTTGTTTGGCCTGAGGCAACCCAGCACTGGAGCCTACCTGGCTCTTTGGTGGGGCTAATGGCAGACTTTGGGAGGGCTCATGCCGAAGAGTACTTCCCAGAACTTCCGCTGCCAGTGTCCTTGTCCTCACAGTGAGACACAGCCACCCCTCGCCTCTGCAGGAGAGCCTCCAACACTAGCAGGTAGGTCTGGTTCAGTCTCCCATGGGGTCACTGCTCCTTCCCCTGGGTCCCGATGCACACATTACTTTGTGTGTGCCCTCCAAGAGTGGAGTCTCTGTTTCCCCCAGTCCTGTCTAAGTCTTGCAATCAAATCCCGCTCGCCTTCAAAGTCTGATTCTCTAGGAATTTCTCCTCCCGTTGCCTGACCCCCAGGTTGGGAAGCCTGACGTGGGGCTCAGAACCTTCACTCCAGTGAGTGGACTTCTGTGGTATAAGTGTTCTCCAGTTTGTGAGTCACCCACCCAGCAGTTATGGGATTTGATTTTATTGTGATTGCGCCCCTCCTACCATCTCACTGTGGCTTCTCCTTTGTCTTTGGATATGGGGTATCTTTTTTGGTGAGTTCCAGTGTCTTCCTGTCGATGACTGTTCAGCAGTTACTTGTGATTCTGGTGCTCTCACAAGAGGGAGTGAGCACATGTCCTTCTACTCCTCCATCTTGAACCAATCTCTCCCAGAATGCAAGGCTTTTGATTCACACATGGGATAAGCATGTTTGGGGCTGAAGTTGAACTGTTTGGGAAAAGAGAGGACAAGCAGAGTACCATCCATGCTTCTGCCATGCAGCCTAAATAAAATGGGATGCATATTTACAGACTATCAACATACCAAGTTATTAGACTGCTTGGGAAGCCACCTATTCCTGTCTGGCTCTGCTTCCAAACAAAGAAGGACAGACTTAACAGAGGCTCATCCATTTTAGAACACTGAAGCCCAACTGTCCCTCCCATCATGTGCCAGACCTTCAGAACCTAACTGTGCCCTTCATCTGGCCATCCTACCTTACATGGCAGGAATAGGCAAGAGTAGTTGATGGCACATGGCCAGTAGTGGTCAAGGGGTTCTCTGTAGAATCCATTTGCAAACCGAGCAATGCTAGCATGGCCGTGCATAAAACCAGGCCAAGAATCTTGGCCTGAGCCTACAAATGGGTGTTTCTGAGAAGATGGACAGGCGTCTTTATTTGATCCTAATTCTCAGAAAAGGGAGGTGAACCACTACTAGTTCTTTTTTTTTTTTTTTTTTTTTTTTTTTTTTGTGGTATGCGGGCCTCCCTCTGTTGTGGCCTCTCCCGTTGCGGAGCACAGGCTCCGGACGCGCAGGCTCAGCGGCCAT
>NC_041222.1:44249980-44279244 GCF_002837175.3 Physeter macrocephalus | reverse complement strand
CGCGCAGGCTCAGCGGCCATGGCTCACGGGCCCAGCCGCTCCGCGGCACGTGGGATCCTCCCAGACCGGGGCGCGAACCCGGTTCCCCTGCATCGGCAGGCGGACGCGCAACCACTGCGCCATCAGGGAAGCCCCACTACTAGTTCTTAAAGGTATTTTGGGAATATAGAGAGAACAGTGTTTTCATTTGTTTGTTTGTTTGAACATATTCTGTGGAATGTTTGGTAACTGCAATCCTTTAACAACTGTTCTCAATTTATTTTAACACATCATAATCCAAGGTGTAAAGCAGGCATCTAAAAAAGTATGTCCTGACTGCCTAAGCATGCATTACGGTTTGAACTGTATTGTCATACATCGATTAGCAGTTTTCCTTCAAATATTCCATTTTTTTGTTCAGTTCATATATTAAGCTGTTTAGTAAGTTGCGTTTTGCATTAAGCAGTTCACAATATTTTGCTCGCTGACTCTTCAGAAAGACCTAGAAGCTGAAACACAAAGCAAAAAAGATCTCTTCTGATGACAAGCCTAGCCTTCCTGAGTTTCATGTGCCAAATGAACAGACCTTCATTGACTGCCAGGCACCATAGCAGGTGTTGAATACTCTCTGGGGGCCCTGCCCTGGTGGCACTCAGAGTCTGGCAGTAGCGTGGTTTAGCAGGGCTAGCCCAACCGTTCTAGGGCTGAAACATGTGCCTTTCCCAGCCTTTTCTGCCCGTCATTTCCTGAGAAAAACCACTGCCCCTCTCAAAATAAGGAAGTCGGACCAGATCGTTTCAAAGGTCCTTTCCAGCTTTTGAATTTAAAAAGTTGAATGAAACTTTAATAGATACTTTACCACCTTTCTTATATGTAATGAATTCTAATTTAAAAAAAAAAAAAAAAGAACAGCCTACACTGGAGCATTTGAAAAGCATTTTACACACACTACTGTCATTCATCTCCCAAAAGTCCTCCGAAGTAGACACATATAAGCCCAGTTTTCGGAGCAGAAAACTAAGTACCTTCCCTAAGATCATATAACTAGCAAGGACCGGGTGTAACACAACCCAGGTCATCTGGGACAGAAGGAGACCTTGCACTGTCACTGCCTTTTAAAACTGCTCTGATGTTTGTCCCTGGTTTTCAACAGTAGCGTTTCCAGGCCCTGCCTGTGACCTATCAGCTGTCAAATCTTGGCGTTTCAGTTCTGTGCAGTTCAACCGCTTACTTCTTCTCTGTGACATGAACAGCCAGCCTCCTCAAGAGGATCCATTTGTACCAAGCTCCAGCCAACTAGAGAAGCCTCTATTTCCCGGATGTGCCCAAATGATTGACAGCAGCATGGCGAATGCTCCTTGAGGCTCTCCCCACTGAGTGTTGAGAGGCGTTCGCATATTTTACGTGCTCCGTTTGAAATATACTTGCTGAAGCACCAGTATTATACATCTGTTCCCTTGACTTTTTAACCAAAGAGTGCTAGTTTATTGCTGAGCTTAAGGATAAAAGAAGCAAGAAATGAAAGTTGGGTTGATTTTTTTTTCAAGTTTCCTCCCCACTAAGTACAATCAGATGTTGGACTCTCAGAGCCCGATGCTGGGTGGATGTTCACTTCACTTTGCCTTGCAATTTATCAGCTCGTTTTTTGAGGTAACACTTTTCATCACAAAAGAAAACCCAGGGCCCTATACGAATATTTTCAGTCAAATGCATCAAACAGCCCTAATGTTGTGCCAGAAAAAAATCAAATCAAATCAAACAGGAACAATATCAAAACTGATTTATGAGGCTTTGTAGGGAAACAACTGTCCTTTCATCTCTGGATACACAGTTTATCTTTGACCCTGGAGAACTCGCTGGAATTCTGGGCAAAGGGGACCTATTCAGAAATAATCTATCCAAGACCTGAGGAGCTCCATCATGAACCAGAGATCAAACATGTTTTATGTTCTTTCTGGTCCAGGATTAAAACTGAAGACCTATTATATTTTTAATGCACAAATAAAGAATCAATCAGGGGAATCTGCTGCCTCAGCAAACACTTTCATCCAAAAGAACAAATTATTTGTGATATCAAAACCAGTGAGTATCTCTATTGAGTATCTCAAAGATGGGGAAGTAGGATGAGTCTTTTCAAAGGTAGTAAGGTAAATGAATGAGTTAGTGGTCTGACATGTCTTTTCATGGGGAAAAGAAAATGTTCACCCTTGGCTCTAAGAAATGTGTGTTCCTTCAGATGTGTGCTGCAAGACATTTCTCTACACCTTTATCCTATGGCCAAGAGGATCTTTTCCCCTGGGCCAGAGATTTTTATGTAGTCTCCAGGTACCTCACCCAGAGTTCCTCCAGATTTCTGTACCTGGATATCAGCACAAGAGCATATCAGGTGTACAGGGTTTTTTCAGGTAATGCAGAGATGCCTGGGCACCTAAAGAGACCTAGGACTAGCAAACTGTGGTGGGTACCAAATGAGGGTCTACTTGACTCAGGAGTCTCTTTTCTGGTCTCCGGTAGCAGTGCCTAGGCCTAAGTCTTCATCTTCCTGGCTAGGGTTGATTGGTCCAAGGATGGTACTTTACCCAAGCCTGACCAATCAGAGTTTTTCCCAGGACTTTTAACTGGAACAAAGGCAGGAATTCAGTATTCTCAGGGGTGAAAGCTATGAAATACGATGGTTGGGAGGGACCTGGTCTGCAAAGAGAGAGAATGGAGGAGAAATGCAGCAAGAAGAAGCCATGACAGATAACGGACATGAGAGAATCCTGCACAGAGATAAATGTCCCGGTTCCAGTTGTTCCTAAAGCCTGAATGCTTCCTTGCTTTTTCTGAGAGTTTATTTATAAATCTTTCTTCAATTATATAAGAAACCCTTGTATTCCAAAAAGTCCCCATTCCTGCTTAAACTAAATGCTTAAGGGTTAGATTTCTGTCACTTGCAACACAAAGTATTCTAACACATCACCCAATACACAATCCTATAAGCAGGAGTTGGTGAGTGGATATTCTTCTCCCAGGCACATATCAGTTTATGGAGGGCAGTGGTATTTCTGCAAACCTGAAATCTAATCTACACCATGGTAGTGAGTAAAGTTGCCCTAAATCTGCAGAATACATAGTCAAAGTTATTCAAGATAGACTGAATTTTGAGAACAAGCATGAATGAATCATTAATATGCCTTCCTCATACCCCTGCCCCTACCTTCATTTCAGTGTCCTCATACCCCTGCCCCTACCTTCATTTCAGTGTCCTTTATTCTGTATTATTTAGTGTTTAGGTCTCCTATGTATAAAAGACCTAAGGATTACAGTAGGAGTCTGGAAAGAGGAACATTTCTATCCTGTCCTGATTTGGCAACACCTAATACCTGGCATTCTCATCCTCAGTAGGCTTCGCCTTGAGTGTAATCCATTTTCAATCATTAATTCATTAGCAGAAATTTAGGTACTGAAAAAAAATTGAGTTATTCTCTGCTTCTAAATATCCAAGGTTTTCTAGTGATGAATTATGAAAATTTTGCTTCCTACATTTCTCAGAAAGAGTGTTGGGTTCTGGTTAAGTGTTTCAAAATAGTATAGTCTAGGAAAATATGGCTTGTTTAAAGGTCAGCAGTATGTTTCAGAGTGAGCTGTGAGCCTACTGGTTATGGACATCCACATTATAAAAATCTTTCTTGACTACAAAGGTGGGTTGCAAGCTAAAAGGATTTTCCACAAATAACAAAGGCAGGTTAGAACATAGAATATAGCTACCAGGGAAATCCATATTCGGAAAACAACAAACATGGAAAATAACAACTATTCAAAGTTAACTTATATTTATTGAGCGCACACAATACAGGACCTAATTTAAATCTGCGTGACATCCCAGTAACGTGTATATAAGTATTTCCATTTTATGGACAGGAACAAAAAGGCATAGAATATTTGTAGCTTACACAAAATTATATAGAAACTGAGTACATCCCAACGAGAGGTTTATGAAAAATGTTCCCCTAGATGGATGGAAAAGTATGTTAATCCATGCTTTCTCAGTAGCTATCTGATCCATGAGACCATAACTAATCACTACGATCTGGTAGCAAATGAACCAAAGGCAAGCAGAGCTCTGAAGTTAAATTTATAAACTCCAATCCAATGATTTTTCAGTGGGAATGCAGCAAGAGTTGTGAGTGATGAGGAATTGGCTCACGAGATTATGGACGTTGAAAAGTCCTGCCGTATGCCATCTGCCAGCTGAAGACCCAGGATAGCCAGTGGTGTAAATTAGTCTGAGTCCAAAGGCCTGAGAACCAGGGGAGCCAAGTGTAAATCTCAGTCCAAAGGCAGAAGATGAGATAAGATGTCTCAGGTCACACAGTGAGGCAGGAAAAAGGGGCACGTTCCTCCTTCCTCTGCCTTTTGTTCTATTCAGGCCCTCAGTGGACTGGATGATGCCCACCCACATCGGGGAGGACAATCTACTTTACAGAGTCCACCAATTCAAATGCTGATCTCATTGGGAAACACCCTCTCAGACACACCCAGAAATCATGTTTAATCTGGGCACCCTGTGGCCTGGCCAAGTTGACACATAAGATTAACCCCGTGTCAATTTGACATCCACCTGCATCTTCTTAAACCATACATAATCTTTAAATAAAACAGTAATAAGATCATAATTCTGCCTAACATGATATAACTATCTTGTGTATGCTGAAATCACACTAACCCCTTCCTCAGAACAGGAGGTAAAGTCCTTGAGTCATGTTTACTCTTCTTGATATCCCAAAACTTATAGACTATGATGTAAAATGAACAAAACTTAAATACTGTGATATAAAATTAATCCATCTAGGACTTCCCTAGTGGTGCAGTAGTTAAGAATCTGCCTGCCAATGCAGGGGACACGGGTTCAATCCCTGGTCCGGGAAGATCTCACATGCCTCAGAGCAACTAAGCCCATGCGCCATAACTACTGAGCCTGCACTCTAGAGCCAACGTGCCACAACTACTGAAGCCCTCGTGCCTAGAACCTGTGCTCCACAACAAAAGAAGCCATCGTAATGAGAAGCCCGTGCACCACAACTAAGAGTAGCCCCGTCTTGCCACAACTAGAGCCAGCCCGAGCGCAGCAACGAAGACCCAACGCAGCCAAAAATAAATAAATAAATTTTTTAAAAATTGTCATCTCTCAAACCACTAAAGAATAACAGAAGTTTTAAAAACAAAAAAAAAATAAAAATAAAATAAAATTAATACATCTTATGTTACATGATGAGGGAACGAGAGAGGAAAGAAAACAAAGA
This sequence comes from Physeter macrocephalus, assembly GCF_002837175.3. NCBI lineage: Eukaryota > Metazoa > Chordata > Mammalia > Artiodactyla > Physeteridae > Physeter > Physeter macrocephalus. Next base: position 44,273,980 of record NC_041222.1, on the reverse strand, counting down.
TTATACACACACCCTCACATAGGCACACATATTCATCGCAAAATAGGGAGGAAATATTCATGACACTACCTGTGAGCAGGGAGGGCTTTTCAACTTGTCAGAAAATGGGAGATCCCAGCCAGAGGTAGCCGGCCGCCGTAGCTGTGGCCACATTACTACGTCATCTACTGTTCATAATCTACTCTGTCATGGACACAGCCTTAGGATCCACTGTGCATTCAGTGTTGCAAGCAGCCCCTGCAGGAGTCAGAACCTATAACATAGATGAGAAATACAGTGATGTTTTCACTGTGAGTGAGGACGGCTCAGATGACTTTGTCCTGCAAGTCTGACAAGGGAGCACTTTCCAGAGGGAAGGGGGAAGGTTTCACAACAAGCTGAGAAGCGACAATGAAACTGGGCGGCACATTCCACAGTTTAAAAAAAGGAAGTGAGATGCTGGCCAGGTTGGCTGACAGGTTTGGTTCTTATGGATGCGAAGTCAGTTAGCAGTGTCATTTTGAGAACACCTACATGACTGGGCCGGCATCATGAAGCTATAATGTCCTCACCACACCTGCAGCTTTGACCCATACTTCCTAAAGACCAGCCACCCTCGCCTCTGCCAATACAACACAATGTGCTTTTCCCTCAAGATTCAACAAAGTCATTTGTTTTATTGGAAGTACTTTATGTTTAATCAATGTCTAATCACTTTACACCACTTCACATCCTTTGTCCCTACTTTCCCGATCCTGTCACTTCCAAGAGGGAGAGAGAAAGTCAGGAACAGTGCCTAAGGGTATGGATTTTAGAGCCTGAGAGAACCAGAAACCTTGGGCAGATTCTTTAACTACTCAAGCCTCACTCTCCGTTTTGTATCTGTAACTCTTATTATGACTTTTAAATGAAAGTTAGCACACCATAAGTAGTAGATACTAGCTAACTCACTGGCCAATATGCTCACACACGTGTGTGCATACGCCTACACTCATACACAGCCTGGTGACAAGGAAACCTCACTGGAATGAAAATCAAGGGATCTGCAACCTTGAACAATTTACACTCTTGTAAGCCACAGTGTCCTCATCTGCACAGTGAAATCTTATACAGTCCTCACTCTGTATCCAAGGGGCAGGATGGAGAGATTGGTTCCAGGAACCCCGGCAGACACCAAAATCCGTGGAGCTCAAGTCCTTTATATAAAATGGTGCAGTACAATGCGTACAGTTGGCCCTCGTATCCACGGGTTCTGAATTCAACCAAACGGCAGATCACTGGTTGAATCTGTGAATGCAAAATCCACGGATACAGAGAGCTGACTGTACTAGGGCATCTCTAAGAACCTAATCCAAGACATAGAGTCCACATTAAGTCAACATTACGGCAGCTCAATATGAATTGGCATGGAATGTGTCCCAAGATACAGTACTAAGTGAAAAGGCAAGGTGAAGAGCTATGCACGTGTAATCTCCCATTCAGGCATCGCATTCATAGACTATCTCTGGAAAAATATGTAATGAATTAGCAATAGTAGTTGACTCCGCAGAGGGGATTTAGGAGCTTACTTTGCACTTGTATATCCTTCACAGTCTTGTACCATGTGCACTCTTCACCTATTTTTTTAATAATTTAAAATCTAGAAAAGAGGTCCATATTACAAGTGGGTACAAAAATGGCTAGTTTTTATTATAGTGTATTTCCACCTGCATGTGTTTGCTTTTATAATTTTATGTTTACTATAATGTTATAAAAGTAAATGACAGTCTGCAGTTCTGTAGAATCTTGAGGCTAAATTTTTCCATGTTAATAATTAGTCTTTAAAACCATGCAATTCTCCTTGTAGGCTGTTTGAAGTTACAGGCTCTTGGTGAAGGGAAATACCTTCTAGGGAATATCATGGGTCAAAGGTGGGGAGAGCAACATGATTATGGATCAGACCCTTTATATACATTATACTACTTAATCCTCTTAACAATTCTCTGTGCTTTTATTGTCTCCATTGCACAGAAAAAAAAAAAAGGAAGCTCATGGGCTTCCCTGGTGGCGCAGTGGTTGAGAGTCCGCCTGCCGATGCAGGGGACATGGGTTCGTGCCCCGGTCCGGGAGGATCCCACATGCCGCGGAGCGGCCGGGCCCGTGAGCCATGGCCGCTGAGCCTGGGTGTCTGGAGCCTGTGCTCCGCAACGGGAGAGGCCACAACAGTGAGAGGCCTGCGTACAGCAGAAAAAAAAAAAAAAAAAAAGAGGAAGCTCAGGGAAGTGAGATGACTTGCCAAGGAAGACCTAAATTTTAAACCCAGCTTTAACCTGACTCCAAGTCTGTATGCATTCCAGTTTGTCATGCTGCCTCCTGGAAGTAATATAAGGGAACAGGTTCATATTAAGAATATTGGTCATTTAAGTGAGTGGGGAAAGGAAGGGAAATGCCATATAAAAGGTAGACTAGAGCTGACTTAGTGACTATGAGCCATGTCTGTTTCCTGTTGGAGGCTTTTCGGCATCAGGGTAAGCTTAAACACATCCTCTGGTTCATGCCTCAGATGTCCCCCTGGAAAATTTAGCTTTATTCCACATAAAGTGGATTTTAAAGAGTCTCTTTCCAGAGGATTAATGCTACAGATAGAGCTCAGGCTTAATAGATCGGCCAGAGCCACCAGAGCTCAGTGGTTCTGTTGAGTCTTCCTGCCACGTGACAAGCATGTGGTTCAGCCAGGATTCACACTCTGCCTTTCAACAGCCAAGTCTTTCAGGCCCATTTTATCAACTCTTGTTCTACAGATGGAAAAAAATCTGAGACCTGGAGAAGCAAGAGGACAGAAAGAGGAAGCACTGAATCAGAACTCAGGTCTTCCACCTCTCTATCCTTCCTCCTACACCAAGATGTGGAAGTGAAAAGGAACCATTTTTCATTTCTGTGAGGTCGTGTAAGACAGTGGTTAGGAGTACAGTCTCTGAAATTCCAATGACCTGGGGTTCTTCCCTACACAGTCATGTCCCTAAGGTATGATCCTGGGCAAGTTGCTTCACTTCTCTAAGACTGTGTTCTTATATGTAAAAGGAGGATAACAATTATACCTACTTCACAAGTTAAACTTTGTGTGGATTAAATGAAATAATGCATGCAAAGTGTCAAAGCCCACTACATCCAGACGTGCAGTGAGGGGTTTCCTAAGGAAGATCACCATGGCTTATACCACATGACTCCTCACAGAGACCAAGTACAGGTACCTTACCCATAAGGCTTGGCTGAAAGAAGACAACAAGAATTAACTGAACTCATCAGATCCCACTCTTAGATTTGAAGGAAGGACTTACAGTAGGACGGAACAATAGATGGTAGAGAAAGAAGCCAAAAGATGCACATAGAGATAATAGTAAAGAGAAGCCCCCGTGGGAAGGAAAACAGAGAAAAAAGAGTGGGAACTAGAGGAAAAGCAGACACAACCAGAAGATGCTTCATCAGAACAGAGGAGCCCCCCTTTATCAGGAGGAATTACATTTAGCTGTTTGTAACCAAGAGCCAGTGACAACGGCTCATGTGCATAAATAGTCATTATCTCCCATAAAAGATGAACGAACAGAGGAAAGCAATCCAGGGCTGCTATAGCAGATCCTCAAAGTGAACTGGCATCTAGGACTTTTTTGATTTCTCTGCTCCAACCTCCTTTGAACATGGCTGCCAACCTCAAGGTCATAAAATGCTACAGGATGCTTCCAAATTCCAGGAAGAAAGAAGGCAAAAGAGAAAAAATCCAAATGTGCTCATCCTTGTTGTTTCAGTCCCTGTTAGAGAGATGTCCTGAAGTCCATCCTCCTCATGATGGCCACATCTAGATGCAAACCAGGCTGGAAATGCAGCCTTTTAGCTGGGTATGTCGCCAGTCCAAATAAATCCAGGGTTCTGCTACTAAAGAAGAGGAGAATAGCTATTGCAGAGACAACTAGCAGTTTCTGGTACTTTTCCTAGGTCATGCATTTAGTTGCCAAGGGAACAACAGGAAGTAAGGTTGCTAGACCTGGGGTGAACAACCTTCTAGTGCCCAGACCATATTCCAGTCTTTGGGAGACCTGCTAAGTGTCGAGATTTCCATCTTCCTTATTTCCTTATCTCACCTTAAAATAAAATCTTCTTTTGTAAATAACTTGAGTAGTCCTCTGGGTTCTTTTTTTCTACTTAAAAGAACCTAAATAACGTAGGTTCACTTACCAGCATGTATCTAGCACACAGAAAGTTCTCAACAGATGTTCATTAAACTGAACTTAATTCCATAAACAATCACAGAACCACATAGCTCTATCGTTCTCTGCCTGCCCTAAGTCTGCAGATGCATTATCTCAGAAGACAGTGATGGGTATTTTGTGTTTGTTTTTCACTGAGATTTTGCCCATGGTTCAAGCAAAGTCATCATTCAATAGCAAATGTTTAGGTGCTTTCTGGCTTGTGGATCACACTGGGTCCTTCATTGTTTTAGTGTATGGGTTGGAGAATGATGGTCCTTTGTTGATTTCATGGTTACTGTCATCAAGCCTGAGTTTGACAGCAAACTGGGGGAACTAAGGCTAAGCCTATTCTGCTTGCCTGCAGGGAACTCCTGAATCTACAAGTTTCACTTTAAAAGCTCTGATTCAAACAAAAAACAGAGAGAAAGAAAGTGAAAGAAAACTGCTCTAAACATGTTTAGCTATAGCAAGCTAAAAAAACAACATAACTAAGGGTGGTAGAGTATGATAAAAGCTTGGTACAATCATTAAAATAAATATAAGTGACACAAACCAAAGTTTATAAACTGTAGAATCCAGCCATCTCAAGAACTAACAGCCTTACAAATTGGACCCCAGAAGGAAATAAGCCTAAGCTTACGGACCTAGAATAGGAAAAAAGAAAGTTAATCCAAAAATAAATAAAATCAGGAGGGCCAGTAAGAATTCTAGTCCCAATTGAAAACCCAGCCTCAATATTAAGTGATGTCTTTACTATTCTCCAGGGAATCGTGAACTTTCCTTCTTACTTCATCTTGACCTTCAGCCATTTCTTTGCTCTTTAGCACTGCTGAGACTTCCCAGAAGACATTCCAGAAAATTTCTTAATACAAGTTAAAGCAAGTCTTTGATTCCACAATTAGAATTAAGCTTTTAAATAAAGATGATGTGATAACACACTCACTTAAACTCACATTAAAAGGTGCACGACTGACATTGGAGCCTCTCTGGGCAGAGTAGTGTTGGTGAAGAATGGAGATGGTTCACATGCTGGGGGAGGGGCAATGTGGGATAGGCGTACACTTGAGAAAACTGAGTTCCTGAAGATGGGAAGAAGGTGAAATCAGGAAGTGAGGACAGGGTAAAGAGATAGTTATACGCACATGCTCACGGCAGCATTATTCACAACAGCCAAAAGGTAGAAGCAACCCAAGTGTCCATCAACAGATGAATGGATAAACAAGATGTGGCATATGCATACAATGGAATATTACTGTCTTAGAGAAGAAGGAAATTCTGACGTATACTACAACATGAAATGAACCTTACAGACAATATTCTAAGTGAAATAAGCCAGTCACAAAGGGACAAATACAGTATGATTCCACTTATATGAGGTACCTAGAGTAGTCAAATTCATAGAAACAGACAGTACAATGGTGGTTGCCAAGGCTGGGAGGAGCAAGGAGTTATTGTTTAATGGGTAACAGAGCTTCAGTTTTGCAAGATGAAAAGACTTCTGGAGAGGGATGGTGGTTACAGCTGTACATAATGGGAAAATACTTAAATACCACTGTACACTTAAGATCGTGAATTTTATGCTCTGTGTATTTTATCACAACTAAAAATACCAAATTGAAAGAACTTCTAGGCTTAAAAAAAAAGAGATCAGAAGCAACTTGTTTACTTCATGACTTTGCCTAGGTCTTCTACTCCTGCCACTAAAGGTTTAGAAAGAAAGCGAACTTTTTAAACTGACTTTATTTTTTTAGAATAGTTTTAGGTTCACAGCAAAATCGAGGGGACAGTACAGAGATTTCCCATGTCCCCCTACCTGACACATGCATACCCTTTAGTGGACCTTCCCACTAGATTGGTCCATTTGTTATAACTGATGAATCTTCACCCTCACATCATAATCACCCAAAGTCCAGAGTTTACACTATGGTTCACTCTTGGTGTTGTACTTTCTATGGTTTTGGAGGGAAATGTTTTTTTAAAATTATTCATATATATTAAATTATAACTCTATTGCATTAAAACCCAAAATCCACAAAAGAGTGTATTAAATGTGTATTAAAATAACAGAAATGTTGTAAACATTTGCTACTCAAAGTGTGGTCTGAAGACCAGCAGCATCAGCATGCCCTAGGAGGAGTTTGTTAGAAATGCAGAAGCTCAGGCCCATCCCATACCTACAGAATCAGAATGTGCATTTATCAAGATTCCCAGGTGGTTCATTGTCCATTCTCAAAGCTTGAGAAGCACTGTTGCAAACTATTCAGAACTGCTTGATCAGTTGAGATGGAAGGAAAATAGGTTATTAAAGTTGCATTATTGTACTGTGAGTCAAATTGAGGGAAGGGTCCATGTTTTACTATTCCTTAAGTTCTTAAAAATGATTAAAGCCAAATCCATTTATTGTCTTGAACATAAAAAAATGCTTAAACCACAATTGTAATTCAATATGTAGATGACAGTGTTCTCTGAAGACTGTATATAGCCAAATAGTAGCTTTTATGGAAGTGAAATGATTCAAAGAAGCAAAGTGCCAAGCACAAAGCTCTCCCTGAGTGGCTGATGGTAGATTTCGTAGGTTTGAAATTCCAAGAAGAACTCATCATTACAGAAGAACTAATGCATGGTATAACACATTCGCCAAGGAAAGTGCTGACCCACATAAATGTTCAAGAACAATAAAATTTTGGTCACTGGTAATGTGAGAAAAACTACTTAATACCCACAGCCAACTGGATTCACTTAATAAGATTAAAATGATATACAGAGAGGACAGAAAAGATATCCCCAAACATCCATTGAACGCAAAAGGGTAAGACATTTGCCTAATATACGTATTCCAAATACTAAAATTGAGTAAGAAAAAGAAAAATCCATGTTTGGATTGAGAAGGCCTTCTCAATGGGATTTTTTAATGTAGGTTTATTCTCATGTGCTCTCCCCTGATACCTTTGCAGCAATTAGTTTCAATGCTAACTTTACACTTAGCACAAAAAATAAATTCCTAATAAGATAAAAATTAATAACTGTATAGATAAAACAAAGATGACTGGGGGTTGGGGACAGAGGGGCAACTGCAGTCTCTGACACCAGGGCTTCACATGGCTGGAAAACATTTTTCCACTTAATAAGAATCTTCAACAGTTATTGGGATCTCTGCCCACTTTCATTTTCTTTTTCTCTGGCAAACTTCCATTCACTCCGGCTTTTGCAATAGTAAAAATAAGTAAATCTGACTCAACAAAACCAAGTATTACCTTACAAGTACAAACTGAAAATCAATCTAAGGTTTGGCTTGATGTTTTTGCAATTGATGCTAATTTTAAGCAACAATTCAGAGGAACCCCTTGAGGCTTACGTGAGCTCATCAGTAGCAAAAAAAAGTCATTTTAAAATAATCGTTAATGTTTTCCAGAGGAAGAAAGAAACTCTTTAAAAACCGCCGAATGTCTTGGCACACCCCACACGCCCACCTCGTGTTGTTACCCAAATGAGAGCAGCGCTGGAAGTAAAACCTCACTCCATGGCAAAATTAGAGGTGGGTGGGATATTTGGCTCTTGATTTCCTGTGTTGAAATGACCATAACATCTCAGAACTTGATTTGACGTCCACAGGTGAGATCTTCAGGGAGGAATTTCATACCTTCATAAATGTCTTACTCTCGTTTTATCAATCATATAGAACAACAGTTAACATTTTGTTGAGCAAACCGAGGGGGTAATAATGAACTTAAAAAAGAAGCCACCCTTATGCTGTGATAAACATCTGCAGGCTTCGGCAACTGTCTGCTGAAGCAGTTTGAAGAGTAAATGTTTTTATCTCAGAAGTTACACTGATAACCTTTGACACTGGTGAAAATGTGGGACACATAAAGCTGAGACTCCCAGACCAGCTGAGAGTCGTGACTCGGCCTGCTGCTAAACTGCCTGCTGTCACCAGACCCCAGGGAAGAGCAAAGTAACACAGAGCTGAGGGGGGGTTCAACCATGTGCTGGGGAACCTGCTCTGTGGCCCCCAGCAACCTGAAAATCACAGAATGAATGTTCAACCTAGAAAGGAAGCCTGAGGCCCCACGTACACATCCCCATCAGGGAAGGAAACTGGGACCCATGCCAAGAATCCATGTCGTATAAATGAGATATTCAACTTGATTGCTCTTCAATTCAACTTTGTCCAACCACATGAAATGAAGATTCTATAAACATAAAAATCTTCCCTATGTTCTCCTTACAGCTATTTTTGCCTCAGTCTTGAATACCTACATTTACATGCCCTCCAAAATGCACAACTAAGACATTATAAGGTTCTCCTATGGCCCCCAGCAGCCATTAAGAGCACTTGAAAATACACAGAACCGTAGAAAAATAAAGAACACATTTCATGGACACTAGCTTTTTCACCTAGACAGAGAAACTATTTACTTCAGAAAATTCTGGGTCTTTTAGAAGACAGTGTCAATTTTATTGCTTTTTGAAATGCTATGTAAAGCCTGAAACTTCACAACTTGCACATCAGCGATATCCATCTTTAAGTTTAAATATATTTATGTGGTAAGGGGAAAGTACATGCATAAGAATATATAGAATTTTTTTTTAATCATCATCATTTACATTAGAAATTTTTTTATACAAGCATCTCAACTTTTTTTCTTTAAAAAAAAAAATTAGTGACTGGTAAGAATCCTCTGAGACCGCAGAAAATCCCGCTTCCCATTTAAGCAGCCTTTCACTGAGAGACATGAGTGATGGCAGACGAAGGCCTCTTAAGAATAGACTCAACAGAAAATGACAGCGGTTCATTCACTGAGAGTCTTGTTCCAACTTGTTTGGCTACGAAAAGGTCTTTTGCACATCTATCTATTGTAAATGTGTACTTCTGGTTCTCCTTGACTAAACACTCTCTGGGTTTCTTAGGGGCCTCTTCAAAGGCCTCTTTGACAGATGATGTTTTCAACTCGGGACCTGATTTGTCATTAAGAGTTTGCTGGAATAATGAGTGGAATGGATTATGTTTAAGTGGCAGAGGGTGCCTGGTGCTTTCTTTGCTGATCTTGGTTAAGACGTGCCCTTGAGCTGCCAGGGAGTCCGTGTCAACAACGGGCAAAAAATTCCGTCGGGGTGGGGAGAACGCAGACCTCTCGGGGATGGCCTGGTGACCCTGAAGGTCACTTCTGGAGATCTGGCCCTCAGGAGTGTGAGGCAGCACCAGAGAGCCTTCCAGTTTCGGTGGCATTATATCATGATCTGCTCCGAGTCCATCGTGGAGTCGTACTCCCTTCAAGTCCCAGCTGGCCCCAGGCTTCAGGGCCTGAACTGACGTGGTAGCATTCAGCAGGCATTGCTGGTAGAGGAGGGTGTCACTAATGGGGCCACACTTGGGCCAAACTAAAAATCTCGAGGACAGGGGATACTGCCTGTAAGTCGTGGCCACGCTGACATTGGAAGAAATTAGTTCCATATTCCCAGACCCTGAATACTGCATGGTGAGATCAAGGCAGGTGGGCAAAAAATTGCAGAAGTCTTTGCTTGGCGGTTCCACTGGCGTGGGACTGTACACACTTTTGTAGGAGTTGTACTCAGAACCATGTACCATGCGATTGGGCAGGAATAAGGCAGCAGCTTGGGAAGCTTCCAACATCTCCCTCTCTTTATATTCTCTCTCCAGCATAATGTTCTCCAACTCTTTATCAGCAAAGGCCCGCCTTTTCCTCATCCGGTCACTTACTGGGGGAGGTAGAGGTAAACTCCCTCCCACATAAGTCTCTGATGGAATGGGGCGGTAGCCTAAAATAAGCAAGCATTGCACATGAAAGACATTAACATCTGATGAGGAAAAATCTGGGAATCCAGAAGGTAATAGAAACACTGCAAATCAGCAGAACAGTTATTTACAGTTCCACATCACTAGTATTTTTATACAGAAAGCAAAAGTATGGGTTCAATTTAAAATAGATCCCTTCGCAGGGAAGGATATCCATACTGTAACTTTTTATTGTTGTTGTTTTTGTTGTGATAGGTTTGTTTACTTTGACAGGCATACTTTACTGGCTGAAATTTTAATATTCTCCCCAAGCTCCTATACATTAAGAGACAAGGCTGCTCATTTCGCTTCAATCAATGCTTTATTACTATCCGTGTCATCTTTTTCAATTATTAAAAAAAGATATCTATACCTAGAGCTGATGTCACTTTTATTTTCTAAAGTTGGATCATTATGTACACACTGTTACAGTTGTAGAATAATCCAAGGAGAACTAGGAAAAAAGAGAAAGTTAAAGCAGATTAGTGAAGAGAAAAAGAGGAAAGACTTAAGGAAACAGAAAAGCACAGAAAATTGAAAAGAGCTGTTAACTAGTTAAACAGACTCTGCAGTGAACAATTTAACCAGGCCCCTATCCCTACCTCTGACTATCGGTACAAACAAACAAAGTGCGGGGGGATCCCCTGCTATACTGAAAATAACTGGTCTAAAACATTTTTCACCAGTACCAATTACGTTGGCCAGATATCAAAATGGTTGAACAAGCAATCACTAGAACCTAGATTAAGTCATTATACATTTTATAAATAGGGACAAAGTCAAAAACAAAGATTAGTATAACATAAATAGAATTCCTGGCAACATAAAATACTTTGATTATTTCATCATCCCCAACCACTCACCACTATCCAATCTGTTTGAAGGATCCACTGTGATGTTTGTGTTTACATAGTGATAAACCCATCATACTCATTTGCAAATAAAATAAAATTTGAAAATTAATGTGTACACGTCTATGGTTAAGTTTTTGCCAGGAAGTTATTTACTTGAATGTTCTATTCCACTTAGTCCTCTCACTTCTCAAGTTGCTTTGGCACAATTTCAATTTATCAGTGTGGTCCCTATGGTTATAAATCTGTTTACCCAGTTTGTAACCAAACTCATTTTGAATGCATGAGAAGCCATTCTAAGGTCAGAAGTATACAGCACAGGGTAAGACATGAACAAACTTTAAAACCTGTCCAGAAACAACTCAATTCAGAAGCCACATAAGAAAAAACAGAATACAAATGTCTACTTCAAAACAAACAAAAAATCTGCTTTTCAACCTGACTCATAAAATGGCAGTGATTAGAGCAAACATAAACTTTCCTTTTCTTTAAACGGTGAAAGAGAGTCAATATGTTATTTATTATGTCAATAAATAAATTCCATACCCAAACAGAGATGCTTTTAAAAAATCAGTAATATTTTAAGAAAAATTAATGTAGTCCCAGGCTTTAGAGAAAGTGAACACATGAAGACTTCACTCTATTCAAATTCAACCTCCATTTCTTTTGTGTATTCAAAACCTTTTCCAGATTCTATGATCTCGACTGTCAAAATGGTAAAATGAAGTGTGAAATAACTGCAATTTAAGTAGATAATCCAGAGAGGAAAAGAATACAATTAAAAAGAGTGGGATTAAAGGCTGGATCGCCCAGACTAAAGGCCTTTATTGGTGTGGGTAGCTGTTAAACTCTTCTCTTCACTCACTCTATTTAGCTCCAAATACAACTAAAGATTTCTTTTTTTAAAATTTATTTCCTTTCAGGACATCTGCTCTGGGATCATTTGGCAGTGTATCTGCACCTCCCTCACACTAGGGCAAATTTCATATGCACTCCATGTTAACCCATTAACTACTAAGCAGAAAAAATTATCAGTGACAGGAGGTATGTGAGATTCATTTTCTCACATCCTGATTTCCTTCCAAAAGTTTCCAATAAAAAAGCATTTCCCCCTCAGAATACTCCTTCACATGTAAATGGAAATGCCATGTGCCTGAATAATGAGAATCACTCAGAACATGGTTTAAAAGGCTAAAGAATAATTTTGCGTTGCTTTCTTTACCTTCTAAAATGCTTTTGGCCAGCAAACTGGGTGCCCTGACTTGCCTCTGATACATGGCTTTGCGCTCGAAATTATTCTGTTTCCCGGAAAGCCCCTTCTTGTCCTGTAAACACAAGAAACATAATCAATAATGCCCTGAAAAAAACGTGGGAGACAAGGGAGAGACATAGCAACTCTCCTCATTCTAAACGTATTTATTTTCCCATCCCATGTGAAAATAATTCTAAAGGAATTAATATCAGCACCGGTTAATTCTAGGACAATGAGCTAAAAGCTCTGTCCGAAGCCTCCAACTGGTAAGCAGGGCCCCGGCTTTCCCTGGGGCCGCGGTGCTAGAGTCCGCCCAGACTCAGCCTGCAGCGAGAAGTGGGGGCCCAGCCTGGGAGGAAGTGAAATCCACAGTGGATGAGATGCTAGGAGCCTGGCCCTGAGAGAGCTGCGGCGGGCCGCTGCATCCTCGGAGCCCAGACTCGGGCCGAAGACACCAGGGACCTGAAAATGGCCAGAGATGTGGGGCCGGTTTCCCCCCGCAGTAGGGCGGATGGGACCAGGAACACGGGGCTGACGGAGAAAACTCAGAAGTTTTCGGGCCCGGCCAAAACTCCGGATTGCTTCACTGGGGGACTGGGACGACTGAAGGCGAACAAAACCTTCAGAGTCCGCAGGAGACGGGCGCACCCTCTGTCACCGCCTGGTCGGTGGAATTCTGGGCCCTTCTACAACCGCGTCCCGCCCAGCAGGTCGCAGGGAGCGCGAGGGAACGCAGAGCCCTCTGTGCAACACACGCGGGGACACGGGAGGGGGCCGCGCCCCAGCCCAGGGTCGGGGCACCTCAGGCGTCCAGCGCGCTGCGCTCTCCGGGGCCCTTGGGAGGCTTCCCATGAGGGTCACTCACTGCCTGCGGCGGGCACGGTGATCCACTCCCCAGCACCTTCTCGACAAAAAGTAAAATCAAAACTCCTCCCGCGCCCTGAGTGCGAGCAGGCCAGCGCAGCCTCCCTCCTGTGAGCGCGCTTGTGCAGGGACACAAGGAAACATTCAGTGCCAGGTTCAAGAAGAGCCTCTCCCTTAAAGAAGATTCAGGCTCTCCTCACAGCCGTAGACCCGCGGTGGGAGGCGACAGAGAACCGTCAACTGGTTCCTAGGTAGTTCTCGAGGCCAGAAGTTTCTTCTAAATTCCCACGTCACTTTTGGTCTCCTCTGTAAAATGGGCAGGACACGTTCTCTCTCTCCTAAATGGCCCGTGACTGCGGAAGCGCCGTGAGCACTACGTGCTGCGTGGTTCTTTTTCGCGATCAGCACGGGTAATACGGCGATGGACGTAGTGCATTGCATCAACTTCTGTCCTCTTCCCCCCAACACCACCAGAGTAAACGTTAAAATATTAAAAATAGAAATAAAATACCTTTCCCATAATGTACCGAACGGGACTAACCACTTTCAAGGCCTCTCTGCCTGCTTCTTAATACAAAATCTTCTCTGCCAAGTTCCCCAACGATGGCCACGGCTTCCTCCCTCCCGACCCTGCAGGCCAGCGTTGGCAGAGGTGTCTTCACCATCCTCCTGAGGACGTGCCAGGAGCCTCGAGTCCCCGGGCCCGGGTGTGTGCGGGGCGCGCCCCTCCGACTCCCGACCCCCACGGCGTCCCCAGACAGCCCGGCAGGGGAGAACCGGGCCGGCAGGTACGCACCTCGGTGGCCTGCTGCCTCCGGAGCGCCACCTGGGCGGCCATGACGCGCTGCCGCTCTACCACCAGCAGACAGTTGGCGCACTGGCAGTCACGCCAGCGGCAGAAGCGCTTGTGGCCCTTGAGGCAGGACACCACACCGTGGTTGCGGCAGCGCGCGCACTTGGGCGTGCGACTGAGCTTGCGCGGCTCCGCGCCGCCGCCGCTGCCCGCGTTCGCGCCGCGCTCCGGGGGCCCGGCCGGCGCCGGCGAGGCCTGCGGCGCCGGAGGCGGCCTCTGCGCCAGGGTATCCTGCTGCCCCGGCCGGCCCGGCACCCCCGGGGACGCGCCCGCCTCCTCGCCATCGCCCTCGTCCTCCGCGTCGTCGTCGTCCTCGTCCTCCGCGTCGTCGTCATCCTCGCCGTCCCTGTCGGCCGGCGGCGGGCTGGGCCCGGGCGGCGGCGCCTCGCGGCCGTCCTCCTCCAGCCCCAGGCTCTCCACGTCGATCTCCCAGTCCACTGCGGGAACCGGCTGCCGGACCGCCATGGCGCAGCACGCTTCGCCCCGGCCTACGCTGAGTCCCCTGCGCTCTGGAGAGACAGGAAAAGAACCAGAGACCCACCGACCGCCGCCGTCAGGCACCGTTCCCAGGCCTTGGGCCAGAGCTCCCGGTCTGCCCGCCTCCGACCCCTCGAGGAGCCCAGTTCTCTACATGTCTTTCATATCCAGACCACACGTGCATTTCTTGTATCTTTAGGCCGGACCTTTAACCACAGCCCTCTCTGGCTTTACACACGCTTTGGGGACAAGGCCCTCGGTAAACGCAGTGACCACACACAGAAGTATTGTGTCCAACTAGGCCGGCCTTGGCCACTTATCAGGCTTACCCGTACCCAACTAGTATGGCCATGCTGAATATAAAAATGTCAATGGAAGAACTGTTTTCCTTCTGATCACAAGGGCCCTTCGGACCCTGCGAGGTACCACCCTACAACTCCCACACGCCTCTCATTCTCCTGCACCACTACAAGGAGCCCCTCTTGGGCTTGGAGAGGTTCTCTCATCCTCCCCCAATCCCCCCACCCCAGCACACCGCAGTTTTAATCAACTAAAAACCAAAATTGTTCTGCTGCCAATAGAGCCCCATAGGGACACTGGGCACGGAGCTGCAAACGCCCCCGTCCAGCATGGACAGTGTTTGAGCCCTGCAGAGCTAAGCCGCGTGGGCTCTTTTGTACATCGGTCACGGTTTGCACTTTAAAGCAAGACACACAAGTAAAATAGGAAAGGTGATTCACGCCCTTCGCCCTCCCTAACACCCCAGCTGCATCACAGCACTCACCAAGACTCTGAGGCCCCGGCTAAGCAGCCGAGGCAAAAGATATCCAGCCTTGGGACCTTGCTCTTGGGCTGCTGGCTGTGCTTGCAAACAGAAATCGGGGTTGCCACACCCTGTCACGAAATCGGGGGTTGACAGCTGGAGGCCCGGAGCCCAGTGGATGAGGAGTGGAGGAGAAGGGGCATGGAGAAGGTGAGTCAAATCCTTAGCGACCTCGCCCCGCACATCCCGGACTCTGCAAAGTTCTGATCTGTCCTCTGCAGCCCCGGGCGCTTCACCTCGCTGAGGCTGCTTTTGGCGTCCTCTGTCCCTAGCTGGGCGGGAAGGTTGGGCCGCCTTGACCAGGTTCAGGTCGCAAGCTCCCAGGGCAGGCGGGCGTACGCAGTATCGTGCGACGCAGCGCCCCTCACAGCAGTCGCCAGCCTCCGCTCCCTTTCCTAGTATTATGCGCTCGGGCCCCCGAGCTCTGCGCCCGCTGATTGGCCGGTTGTCAGGCGGTGTGCACGCTGATTGGCTGAGGCGCTTTGGCCCGGCGCTCCCCGCCTCCTCGCGTCTGCCGGGCCCCTCCCGTCGCGCTCCGCCAGAATCCTCCCGCGCGGCCTTCGGTGCAGCCGGGAAGTCTGTCCCGAGGTTAAAACCGAAGTGTGACGGCGCCGGCGGGAGTCGCCATTTATCTCGCGGGCTAAAAAAATGCAGAGACACACTCTTACGAATCGTATTGTCCTCAAGAGAAAGTAACAGACGACAAGGCAGAGATCGGAAAAGCTACGTCATCAGCATCACCGGTGTATCTGGGACTCAGTCATTAACACAAAGCTAGATGCGGAAATAAGAGAAGTGCACGGCGGCATCCTACTTTCCTCCTGCGAGAATAAATCAATGGTTACCTTGCACCACAGCACCGGCTTAGAGAACTTACGAACTGTAGATACTTTTGTGGCTATCGCCACTCATCCTCAAGGTGCAAAGTGGTTCCTCGTTAACTTTCACCACGCCAGTGAGACAGGCAGGTCACCAAGTCACCTACGTCTCTTATATTTTTCTATATGAATTACTATGAGTTGACTTGGGGGAGAACGGAAATATATACCATTAAGAGATTTAAGTACAATATATTCACTCTAAGCATTTTTTTAAACGAAGTCTTTTTTAAAGAACTTTTTAGTATTCATGAATGTATTTATAAGGGGGAAAAGGGGCTTCTTCATTAATCTCTTACATAAATGTTTAATAACAGTTACGTTTCCAATATCCTGAAAGAGGGAATTAGTCTTCTAATTCAACTCTGCATTTTATTTCTTGAACTAAATTTAAAGTTACTTAGACGCTTTTCTACTTACACCTTTAAATAATCAGTGCCTCTTAAGATCGGTTTAGGAGACAGATTAGAAAATTGAGTGCCAGTACACTGAGCACATAGTAGACCCCCTATATATTTGTTAAACGAAGGAAATTACTGAAAGTTAGAAATTAACCAGGCTCGGAGCGGCGGGAAAGAGGAAGCTTAGGAATTACTACTGTGAAACTAACGCGATGTCCCGAACGCACAGGTATTCCAAATCCTTTGGCGATGTGGAAAGTTCTTCCCTAGTTACCAGGCACTGGGATTTCCCTTTGTGCGGTTCTTCTCCCCAGAACCGCTTTCGATGCCCAGCGAAGGAAGTGGAGAAACAGTTCTGTATACTCCTGTCGGATGCTCAGTGGCTCTGGGCGTCTGGGAGGGTGGCTTGAGAGCTGTGTGCCCTCAGACACAGGACAAGGAGTCAAGCAGACTTGTTCGTGCCTCCCATTTGGCACCACCTAATAACACCAGTGAGTTTTACCTTTTGCGTAGTTTCTTATATTCATCAATGTGCATTTGTTCACCTATGTTAGAGCATTCGAATTCTTGAGCGCAGCAGAAGTGTGTTATTTTCCCCCCGTTTTCCAACGATGAAACTGAAATTGAAAGAGGAGCCCTGGGTCACGAAATGGGAGGGCAATGGACTGGTGAGCACCCAGGTCCTAGGTCGGCCTCTGCTCTGAAGTCTCAAACTTTGACAAACCCTTCGCTCCACGCCAGAAAAACTCACAATGGGTTCGTGTTTTTTATTTTATTCCCCTGCACCTTTTTCTGATTTTGGTTCCTGGCGTCATGACCTCCCCTTCTGCGTCTCCCCCTTTAGCTTTTTTACCTTTGCAAACAGGCATCTCAATGCTTCTACCCCGCGACGCACAAGAAAACTACAAACCCCCTCCACTGCCGCTGCGTGTGAAAGCAGTTGGCAGGCTGGGTTTTTATTTTATTTATTGTTTTTACGGCGGGGGGAGGGGCACGGAGGGGCGGAGGACAGGAAATCGTTAGCCCTTCACTAGTTATTCTGAATATTAAGAAACAAAATCAAGAAAGTAGGTTTGCTAAACTAGTGGTTATCCTAGGGGAGATGGAAGGGGGGGAGGGGCACAAAAAAGTAGCTGAGCAAATTTGGGGTAGCTAGATTGAGGGGAAGGGGAACCAGGAGGGAATGGGAGGGGAAAGCGGCTGTTTCCTAAACAGAAAATAAACAAGACGGCCAGCCCTTGAACTAGTTCGAGTGGTAAAAGCTGCCACATAAGGAGAAAACAAGTGGGATTTGCGTACAGTAAACTGTTCGGGCTGAAGACAGGACAGGGGATAGGAGTTGAGGGGAGGGCAGCTCCTGGAAGCCTATGGCGAGAGCAAGGCCCTCAGAAGTCAGAGCCAGTTGTGCCTTCCCCCTGCGCAGCGTCTGGCTGGACTTAGGGAAAGCAGTGCCCAGGAACTTACTGGAGGGGTGGGGCCCCCTGGCTCCAGGTGGGTGGGCCCAGGACCAATCCCTCCACTGCAGACTCATCCCCCCCATCAAAAATCTACCCTACAGCCTCACTGCTTCCTCCAGGCTTCCCTGCCCATCTCCAGATACCCCCCATCTCGTCCTATTCTCCTTGCACCACATCTGCAGTACTTGCGGGCATGCAGAAAATCACAGTCCCACCAATTGCTGAGAGGTGAAATGGTGTGGGAGTGGGGTGGGGAAAGAGAGGTTTTTCTATTGGGACGAGTCTCAGGAAGCCTGGGGAACTCTAATATTAAATAAGAAATTATCTGGATAATCTGGGCCGGGGGTGGGGGGGGGTTATGACTGCACAAACTGATTAGTAAACTAAATATTCAGAGGCAATAGGAGTCAGAGAGCCTGGGCTCCAGGCTGGTTGTTGGTTGTTCCACCCACTACCTGATTTGGTTGATTAACTCCCTGGGCCTCAGTTGCCTCATCTGCAAAATGGGAAGAATGCCCTTCTTTGGCCTGTGGTGGTTGTGAAGACGGTAATAATGAGGATAGTCTTCACCTCGTAAGAGCTCAGTAAACGTTTGCTTAGCCCGCTGTGGCAGCCCATGCAGCCCCAGGAGGGCTGTGGTAGCCCATGCAGCCCCAGAAGGGCCGGGCCCCTTCACCTCGTAAGAGCTCAGTAAACGTTTGCTTAGCCCGCTGTGGCAGCCCCTGCAGCCCCAGAAGGGCCGGGCCCGGCATGCCTCCCAAGCTTGACTGAAAGGCAAGGGCGCAAAGAATTCAGCGCCTTCCTCCAGGTCCCTCTCTCTTAAAAGGGGTCAGGCCGTGACTGAGGACCTGTTAGGTGAGGAAACAGAAGTCCTTTGGGCTTGTAAACCGACACCAAATTACGAAGTGCAATTGGGGCTTCCCGCTTGTAAATTACAAAGCAGCGGGCCGCCACTGACTCAGCCAGTCCCTCATGGTGGGGGCGGCTTCGGGGGTTGCGTCTCTCAGAGCTGGCCGTCGCTGAGGGACCCCCTCTTCTCCCTCTCCCTTTCTCCCAATTCTCTCTCACCCCGCACCCTTCACCTTCTCATGCAGCTCGGACACTCGCGGTCCTAAGCGCCCGCCTCCCCCACCGAGTCAAGCAAGGGAACCTGAAGGAAAAAAGCAGGAAAAGGGGGACGGGGAGTCTCCCTCTCTCCTCTTTCTAAATGTGTGTGGGGCGGTTCTTTTCTATTCTCCAAAAAAAAAAAAAGAGGGGGGGGAAGCGTGTTTCAAATTGGCCCCCGCTCAACCATCACTTCCTTGCTACGAATCCCAGTGGGTCCGGCCGCCGCCTTCCTCTGCGTGGCCACGCCGGCTCGGGTCTGACTCCAGGGCGTCTAGCTTCCCAACCTGGCCCGGCCACCTCCCACCGGATCACTGAGGGCCGGGCCGAGGGAATGCAGCGGGGTTTCTAGCCCCAGGCTCCACGCAGGCAATCCGGCTTGGAGGCTGAGCTTCTGGATTTCGGAGCAGGCTCACGGGGGTTAAGATACCAGATCTGCTGCTCCTTGGCTGGGGGAGAGCGAGGAGCATCCTCAACTCCCTCGGCACCTCACTCCACAACTGCAAAATGGAGTTAACCTTACAGGAGGTGATGTGTGTAGACCCCCCTGGCACGGTGACCCGCCCATACTGAACACTCAGTACTTGGGAGTTGTTGTTTTGTTTGTTTTTTTTTTTTTATTAGTTGTATCATTGTAACTCAAGGAACTGGCCTGCGGAGAGCCCGAGGCCGGGAAATTCGAGGCCGATTTCCTCGGACCTCGCCCGACTTCCCAGCCTCCGAGGCCCTGTGAGGCCTGCGCCGCACCGCCAGGCTGCGTGGCCTCCCTACATCAACCTGCCGCGAGCGCCCGGGGAGGTGAACGGTTTTTGGAAACACCTGGGCACGGCAGGAGTGCTTTGCTGGGGCTGGCTACGGCTCTGTTTTCTTTCCAGAAGACAACCTCGAATCCACCGCCTCTCGCGGAAAGTTACATGTTGTATCGTCTCACAACTTTGACCGGCTGTGGAGCGGGCTAAATAAATAATCCCAGATGCGATTGCGGAGATACGATTTCCCAATCTGCTTTGCGTAATCAAATATACGACCTGTCACAAGCAATGGGGTGGGGGGGGCCCGGGGGGCGCGTGGGGGGATGAGGCAGCTTGCGGAAGATAACCGTTCTCTGAGAGGCTTCAGAACTCTCCCTTTCCCTGCTCAGTGTGTCCAGGGGGGGGGGGGGGGGGGGGGGGATGAGGCAGCTTGCGGAAGATAACCGTTCTCTGAGAGGCTTCAGAACTCTCCCTTTCCCTGCTCAGTGTGTCCAAAAAAAAAAAAAAAGCTGAATAAAAACGGACAATGCGATCTGGCTCTCATCCCTCCTCCGTGGAAGCAAGGTTTAAATCACCGGTATTTATGACAGAAAGGGACGTGCTTAGTCCCCGCCTCCTCGTTTTACAAATGGACAGGAAAATTGAGTTTACAGAAGTTCATGGCACTTGCCAGGGAGACGCATAGCTCCATAGTGACTGTGTGGGACCAAAGAGGCCACAGTAACTCCCCCCCTCCACCTCAATGTCTTCACACCATTCAAACAAAAATGTGCCCTTTGCGGCGGGATGCGGAGTCAGATGCCGGGTGTGTGAAGCAATCCTAGAACATTCAAGCATCTGCCAGCCAACCCGCCCCAACCCCCAGGCAGCTTCCATCCTCCGTGCTGGGAAATGTGGCTCAATTCACTTGGGGGTCAAGTAGCAGCTAGGAGATGAAGCAACCGCAGACCTCCTTGACTTCTCAGTACCCGGTCCAAATGGTCGTCAGGGGAGGTAGAGACTCAGGGTTGTAGCTGGGGCCTGGGTTCCATCGCAGGGGCGGTGTCCTTGCATGTTGCCACATCAGGAGGCACACAGAGCTCCTGCTTGGGGCCTCTCTGCAGCCCCTAGGAGGCCTCACGATCACCTGACAATGAACCCTTAACCCTGAGAACTGTCCACCCCTACTCCCATCCCATATGGGGCCTTAACGTTTCTAGGAGGCAGATTTTAACCACACTCAAATGACTTTCCATATTTTCCCAACAGTCCAGCTACCAAGTAGAGAGGAGGAGGAAAGCAAGGTGTTTGTGGTACAGGCACTGGTGAAAATTTAACTCATCCATGGCAGGAGCCATTGGGCAAATCTCTTCACCTTCCTGGGCCTCAGGTTCCTTGACGAAAGTGAGCAGTAAATTTCAGTGGTTTCCAAGTTCTTTCTTAAACATTAACATCAATAACAAATGCTAACTACCATTTGATGGTTATCATGGTTCAGATAATAAGTTCAAGGGCATGGAGAAAGTCTAAGAAGGACAAGAAGAAGAGGAGGGAGGAAAAAGAATTAGAAACAAACAAACTTCAGTGTTGATTTTGGCATCTTGGTGATATTTCTGCTCCTCCATACTTCTGTTGTTGATCCTATCTAATCAAAATCCTCGTTTAAAATGTGATAATGAAACCCAAAAATGTCAACTAGTGAAAGATGGGGACATGGAGTAGTTTCACAAAAGATGCAGTTCCCCAGAGCCCAGATCCAACCCAGATTCATTCAAGTGACAAAGAGGGTTCTCACATGTCATCAAGGTTCCATGATCTTGTGACTTCTAGATTAGGTCCGTAGGGCTGGATTTTAAGCAAAAAAGTTACCAGGCCACTTAAACAGGCCTCCCTAGCCCTGTCCTGTTTGATATGCTCCCTCTGGGGTCTGAGTTTGGGCTCTGGAGAGGGCCAAATATTTCCTTTGCTGTTAGCCCAGAAGTCTCCCTGAAATGTGTCCTTGCTAGCTGGAGGAATTCCTCCCAATTTCTACCAGAAGCATCCCTACGGTCAAGCTTTACCCCAACCTAGTAGAAGATTCCAGCAGTGTGATATGCACAGCACAGATGCTCCACAATGTCCATCATGATGGATTGGGAGTAGGGAGGGAGTGGCTAAGAAGAGAGGATCAAACAGTACTTGGCTCTGTCTTTGCTTTCACATGGATAGCAAGCGACCATCCATATATCCAAGCAACTGAAGTGTGATCACAGGTCTTGAAGCCAATGGGCCAAAACAGACACTTCTATATACATAGTACTTGACCTGCCTGAGTTTTGAGATTCTCTCCCTCTATGAAATAATTAGTGAAGAAAAGTAGAAGACTCTCCAGGGATTCTTTTCTAGCCCTTGTTTTGCCAACTAAAGTAACCCTTGACCTTGGGCCAATTTACTCACGGTCGCTCCTTTAGGCTTCAATTGGCTACTCTGCAAAATGAAAGACTTGAACCAAATTACATCTAAAGGTCTTTCCCATATTTTTAAAAATACTTTTGGGTGGAGTGAGAAAATGAAAAAGGCTTGTGTGAAGGTTTCTCCATGGAGGTGTGTGGGAAGGAGAGAGAGGGGACAGGGAAAGACGAAAGCCCAGCTTGAGGGCGCACCACTTATAACAAAGTGCTACATAAACTTTAAGAGCCAAGAGGAAATATTCTCTTTGAAAACGCTGACCCCAGCCAGCAGGAGGGTGTTCTAAGGAAGAAAGATGAGGAGTTCGAAGGGGGCAGGCAAAGGGGAGATGTCACTTGCTTCAAACTGATTTAACGGGGTGGGAGTGCAGGTGCAAGAAACTCCTGTCCTCACCTCCTGGCCACCAACCCCCCGCCCCCCGCCCCCAGCCCTCCACCCCTACCCCTTCTTTTGCAGAGGATTTATTGGCGAGGTGAGGCCAGGCTAACAAAACTGCAACCCCGGGTGCTTCGGACCCCGCAAGAATGCTTTGATCCTCCCACAATGTCTAGTGGTCCCCAGCGGATTGCATTGCCAAATGCCAGGGACCCCCTGGGCGGGGCCACTGCCCAAGGATCCAGCTTCCCCGAAATCAGTGGTGGGTGCATCCTCCCTGCGGCAAGAAGCCGCGTGGGGGCGCGCCAACCAGCACTCGATAGACACGGCGGAGACCCAGAGGCGCCGGAGTCCCGCGGCCTCGGAACCCGAGCAGCACCGCGCACCAGCCCCGTGAAATCCTCGCGCCCTCCCGCCCTCTTTTCTAGGTGGGGTCGGCGGTCAGTGGCGAACAGTGATCGATTGGAAGTCTGAAGGGTCATCGGCGAAGGAGGGAGAGATTGTAGGGGTCATTTGCTTGTCTGGGGGGTTCTGAATCCTACTCCTTCTAGTCTTTTAAGCGTCTACTTGGAGAGGGGGCTTTCTTGCGCTGATTCTTGGATTACTTTTCCCGGGACGGAAAGGAGAAGAAGGAATCACAATTATTGAGGGCCCACCGTTTGTCAGATTCCATGCCAGACCCTTCCAACTTGGTGTTATCAACTCTTCACAGCTTTTCATTTTACAGTTAAAGATGCAGGCTCCAAGAGGCTGTGCTGTCCAGGGTACAGGGCTAGGACAACAGAACCCAGGTCTGAATTTGAAGCCTCCCATTCCAGCATGCTTCCCACCAGTAGTTACCTAGACCTAAGTCCCAGTTGCTTCTGCAGGAAACCAATCCCCCAAACCCCCAAGTTAGGAAATGACCCAAGACAAATCCGCACAATGCAAAGATTACAGGAAGCTGTGTAAACCAGCCTGGACTCTGAAAGCATAGAAGACCCCAAATCATTTCTGAGGCTCCTGAGAAGTTTTGGACAAGTCACGTGACCTCTCTATGTTTCAGTTGCTCATTTGTAAGATGAGGGTAATAAATACTTTTCCTTGCCAATACCAGTGGTTTCCTAAGTTCAAAATGAAAAAAAAAAAACAAAACTAGAATTCTTTGGAAATTATAAAGCATTCTGAACATAAGGTATTAATGAGGTCCCCCTTGTCTTATTTTGCCAAATCAGGAACATCATGCCCTGTGTAGCAAGTTGCTAAGATTAAATAAAATGATGGCTGTGAAAGGCCACAGAGGGGAATACTGTGCTGTTATATTAATGACTGTTCAAGCAATACCCTTCTGAGAAATGAAGCTGCCATTATGTTCCTTCATTAGCCAAATTAAAACTTCAGTGCTTAAAGCTTTGGAATGCTTACATAGATTTCTTTAACTCCGTGGAAGCATTGAGAAGGAAATATTATTTTCACTTTTTTTTTTTTTTTTTTTTTTTTTTTTTTTG
>NC_041222.1:44247904-44249519 GCF_002837175.3 Physeter macrocephalus | reverse complement strand
TTTGAAAAGCAAGAGGGATGCAGAAAGTTAACAAAAAACCTTGCTACATAAACGGATTGACCAAAAGGCTTTCCATTTCTCCTCCAAAAAAAAACTTTGTGTCATTGTGCAGGGTAGAACAGATTCATCTTTAACTCTCTTACCTCAGTCTGCTAAGGCTGGTTTCCAGCCCTTTCTTTTTCTTATACTTTTAATAAGTGAAGTGTTAAACAATATACAAAAGCAGGCCAAATAGTGTAATGTCCATTAGCATAATCCAATAGTATAATACCCATGCTATTCATATATCCATATGGATACACAATAGCTATATAACCGTTAGCCAGATTTAACAGTTGTCCTGGGCCATTCTTTCTGTCCCTCCTTTCTCAGAAGAATACTTTAGAAAGTCCACTGCATTTCTGTCGATTAAAGCTGCAGCCCCACTGACTGAGTTGGTAAGATTTAATTACAGTAATAGGATAGAATTTCTTGGGCCTCAGATCTGATATCTCTTTGAATTCACAACCTTGTGATAAATCATTCCAGCAAAATATTCATTGTTTGAGCAATTGGCTTTATGCCAATGGACTGGAACCAGAGACACAGGTGGCAGAAGTGAATCATGGCTCTAGATTCTAGAGTCTAGAAACTGAATTCCTTCTTTTCTAGTGCAGCCTTTTCTAACCAAAACACACAGTAATTAATTACTCCTTCAAAAGGTTTAGGATTCTTATACTGTACGGGCCTGGAATTAGTTCCTTTAACAGAGTTTACCTCAGCCCTGGGTGTAGATCTATGAACGTGTTGGACTCCCTACACTCAGAGAATTTTACTTTTTGCCCAAGACACATCTTGAGCCCAGACTAAGACATCTTCAACTGTCTCACATTTACATTAACAGGTAACCTCCCCGGAGCTCAAAGAACAGGAGTTTTGTTGTCACTGTTTTCTTTTCTATGGTTTTTCTTTATCCTGGTTTGCACAGTGCATGCAGACATCTGTACAATTAACTTTCATCTACTTAAGAGTTACAAGTCAGTACACTTGGCTTATCTTTTCCAAAAGCACTAGAACTGGCCTCAGTACACAGTCCAGTGTATGAAAACACGTAATCAAGTTCCAGTTACGGCATTCTCTATAGTATTCCCAGATGCTCCCTGTCATTTGGCAAATCTATAATGTAATAAATATTGATGGTTCCCTTACATGTGGTGTTAAGATTTGCTCAGCCAAATGTTTTTTTTTCTGCACTGTCTTTTAAAAATGTGTTGCTAAAGTTGTTGTCCTGAAATTTGTTTGTACTCTGGCAGCTTTATTTAAATGTCAACCAGATGCAGAATTTCATTGTAGTGTTTTCCTTTTTTTTTTTAAATTTGTCCCTGTGGCTTGTTGTGTTTTAAGACATTTTTTAAAAGTTTTTCTAACATGTCTGTTCCTGACTGAAGATAAAACATTTTAAATATCAATGACCTTTTTATGGCTGAGTAATATTCCATTGTATATATGTGCCACATCTTCCTTACCCATTCATCTGTTGATGGACACCTAGGTTGCTTCCATGTCCTGGCTATTGTAAATAGAGCTGCAATGAACATTTTGGTACATAACTCTTTTTGAATTATGGTTTTCTCAG